>NC_056732.1:1781891584-1782123263 GCF_019279795.1 Protopterus annectens
ATGTAGGTGGCCTTGTGTTTACATGTCCATCATTGAGTATCATTACTTCCATTTTCTTATCCCCTGTGCTACCTATGTAGGTGGCCTTGTGTTTACATGTCCATCATTGAGTATCATTACTTCCATTTTCTTATCCCTGTGCTACCTATGTAGGTGGCCTTGTGTTTACATGTCCATCATTGAGTATCATTACTTTCATTTTCTTATCCCCTGTGCTACCTATGTAGGTGGCCTTGTGTTTACATGTCCATCATTGAGTATCATGACTTCCATTTTCTTATCCCCTGTGCTACCTATGTAGGTGGCCTTGTGTTTACATGTCTGGCATTGAGTATCATTACTTCCATTTTCTTATCCCCTGTGCTACCTATGTAGGTGGCCTTGTTTACATGTCCATCATTGAGTATCATTACTTCCATTTTCATATCCCCTGTGCTACCTATGTAAGTGGCCTTGTGTTTACATGTCCATCATTGAGTATCATTACTTCCATTTTCTTATCCCCTGTGCTACCTATAGGTGGCCTTGTGTTTACATGTCCTGCTTTGTGTATCATTACTTCCATTTTCTTATCCCCTGTGCTACCAATGTAGGTGGGTTTGTGTTTTCAGCCTTACCACCAGAATACAAAGATGTGCAGACATTACACTATGGTAATTAATAGGGGTGTACCAAACAATACAATGACAATCATACTGTTAATGCATCAGGCATGCTGGGATATACCCACAATGATATCATTACACTGTACTGTTGACAACATGATAATATTACTACACTTGTCTGTAGTCACCCTGTGCATCAGCACTATGTTAACCTGTTCCTGCATCACTGTTACAAATTGCAGGAGGTGGTAGAGTTTCATCATATGCACAGGGTGTGTACTTGGTATTCCTGAGTCTGCCACTGATACAACCAATCAACATGTATTTGTGTGTGTGTTAGTGAGGGACAAGCGTACAAGATGGGGCAATGTTGATGCAGTGTGTGCGTGTATGTGTTAGCCTGGGTGTTAGCATTATGCATGTGTGTATGCATGCACACAGTTCCACCTCGTGGCTGCCATATACGGGTGTTTGTGAACAGCCACAGACTGTACCTGCCAGGTCATACAGATCACTGTCTCTGGCCATGGACATGGTACCTCTGCCTGGCAGGGGTGCTGCGGACAGTATCAGGTACTAAGCCAGACTGGGTACTGTCATCAGAAGCAGTTGGTTGATGACTGGAGATATGTCCCTGCTGGGACTGTCCAGATCCACGTGCATGTGGTCTTCTGGGGCGGTCTGATGACAGCACAGACCCAGCATTGCTGGGGCTGGTACTGGCACTATGGGAGCGGCCGCGGGTTTGTTGTCGTCCGTGACGACTGCCAGCTGCTGCTGTTGCTGGCATACATCCATATCGACGCCTCAACCGTCCTGCATTGCCCTGGCTCATGGACATGTAGTTGTGGAACAGATCTAATGTGTCCCCACAACGTCTGTCAATGACCTCGGTGAAATTACGGATGGCAGCCGCAACGTCATGCATATTGTCATTCATACCAGTGCGATGTGCTCTCAGCTCCCTCAGACCCTGTCTGGTGTACCATTCCATAGGTGACTGTGCCTGCATTACAGCCTGGAACATAGCTGAGGTTGAAAGACCTCTGTGGGCATGTCTGACAGGGGCAGTATGGCCATGGATGCTCCCACGAGAACCCCTGGACATCTGCCTGTGTGCTACCATGTCAGGAATCTGGCCATGGCTGCTGTGAGTGGATGCATGTGCCACTGATATCACATTACCCTGGTCAATGCCCACTGTAGCCTGTCCATCACCTAGGGACATTGGTGACAATGGATGTATTGGCAGGATGACTGTGCACATTGATGGTGTTGACAGCTGTGTACTGTCGATTGGCTGACCAACAGTGGACCCTGGCACACCTCCCTGTGCCATTACACAGGTATCATCATTATCACTATCCCCAGCAGCGGATTCAGGTTCCCTGCTGCATACCACCAGAGCAACACCAGAACCTGTGAGAGGAAGACAGGAAACACAGTTTACAATGTGTACACAATGTTACCACAGATGCACAAGGGCACATGCACACATGCACACATACACACATTCACACATACACACATGTACACATCTCAATACATGAGATTCAAACACACAGACACAAACACACCTGCAATCAAACACATAGCAATACCATTTGAGGGTATTATTACTATTATTATCATTAGTATTAAAGGATTGTTATTACACACTCACCAGCATGGATTGGCTGCCTTGCTGTTACACCAGAGGGACCTGCACAAATAAGACATTTATTGTCAGTGGGCACAACTGTGCCATTGATACTGTGAGTATGATACAGTTCAGTAGTACAACAGTTGGCTTTCACAGGTCTACTGCTGATGTTGAGAATATCACTCTTGCACAGTAATTACCAGGATAACAGCTACAAACACAGTACACACCTCACACATGCATAAACTACCAGTGTAGAGAACAGTCAACTATAGATATGGCATGTTACCTGCACGCTCCAAGTCTTCCTGCTGGGTGGCTCCAGCCTCCATCATTACACATGTGTGCAGATGTTGTTGTTGTTGGGCTGGAGCCACAACACTTAGGAGGAGCCCCTCCAGTCTAGTGTTGATTGATGGCAGCAGGTTTTACAGAAAAATAATTACTAACCTGCCTGGTGGCGCAACTGCTCCAGCCTATCACCATAGGCTCGCCGATTCACAGAACGCACACCTGCAGCTGTAATATAAATGAAGTAATATTGGAACATACATCTCCATAATATCAGCTAGGATAATTCCTTACATACATAATTACATGGATACTTACTCAGTAGTGGGGTGTTGGGCATTTGCCGGGCCTCCTGGATCCAACAGTTCAGTTGGTCCTGCTTTCATCTCTTCAGGTCCGCATGGTGGTGAAGGACCTGTTCACCAGTCCTTGGTATGCCTGTGGCACTGGTGAGATCACGTGCCAACCGGTTCCACGCCTCTGCCTTGTACGCTCCCCATAAAACCTGGTCCTGCATGAGTTGAGCCTCATGACCATGGACGAGGAGCCAAACCATGTATTTGGACTCCTCAACACCCCACCTCTGTGCTCGGAAGCGACTACCCTCTCCTACACCTGCCATCCTGACTGCAAATAGGTTCCACAATCAGTTATGCTGTTTATTCCCGCTTATGGGGCTTATATATGCCGTTTTTCCCACACTTATCTGTGATTGGCCATTTTGGAATTGTATCAGCTTAAAAAAACCTGCTTTGTCATGCTTCTATTTCCATTCATTCCTATATATATGCTAATACTGCATTTTTCAGTACAGCTGTCATGGCTTAGTGGTTGAGTACATTGACTATGATGCATAGTATCATGGGTTCGAGCCTCGGCATTGCTTTTTTTTTATTTTACTCTTGTCTAGACAGGCTAGGAGGTGTGCCTGTTTAAAAGCGGCTTTGATACAGGTTGCTCAACATTGCCCGCCGGTAAGCCGGTTGGCATGCTGTGCGCTCCGCGCAAACGGGTTAGGCTGGTTAACACATTATTTGGCTATGAGCACGCATATTACACTATGAGAAATGTTGCGCGACTACGGGCACACAGTTTCAGCATGTTAAAGTGCTGCTAAACTCCGGCACTCATATTGCACCTGTTAAACCACTGGTCACCTACGGGCAAATATACTCAGCTTGTTAGAGCGCTGCTCAGCTATGGGCACTTATAAAATATTTTTTTTATTGTGTCAGATTTCTTCATAAAAACATGGCCCATTTCATTACATTTTACTTAAATTATAGTTTTATATATATATATATATATATATATATATATATATATATATATATATATATACACATATATGTCAGGGGATTGTTTTGTGCTTATTTCACTAAAAATAAAAAATGATGTTGTTGGGGCTCGAACCGTGACTATCTCCTCTTTGGCCGACGTCTCTACCGCTACACTATTGCTACTTGGCTTAATTTGCATATTTAGATCTTATATGCTTTTTCAATGACTGCTAACTGTGGCTGAGCGAAGGGCACACCCGCGCAAACGAGCTCAATTATGGGCAAACATTTTTGAAATTACTGTTCATTTTTACATTTTACATTTCAGTTGGGTTTATAGTCTGTGGGGGCATGTGTGGTGTTGTGTTTCTTGACATTTCCGCGGACTCGCTCGTGGAGTTTCCTTTCGGGACGGTGATTCTTCTGGGGGCGTGTCCCTTTGCAGGACTCGCCGTGAGGACACGGCCCCTACTTTGCTAAACAGACCGTGTTAACCTAGGGTGTGATTCAGCATTCCCTCATGAATATGCATGGCATGCTGACATCACCCCATTTAAGTGCAGCCTCCGTGTAAGACTTGCTATCTCTTACATGGAGGCTTCGTGAATCCTGCCCATTATTTTACAGTATTAAAAGGTTTAGTTATAGGAGAAGGGGAGGAAGCTGAAACAGATTGCTTTACAATATCAGGAGGTTTAGTTATAGGGGAAGGGGAGGTAGATGAAACAGATTATTTTTCAGTATCAGAAGGTTTAGTTATAGGAGAAGGGGAGGAAGCTGAAACAGATTGCTTTACAATATCAGGAGGTTTAGTTATAGGGGAAGGGGAGGTAGGTGAAACAGATTATTTTACAGTATTAAAAGGTTTAGTTAAAGGAGAAGGGGAGGAAGCTGAAACAGATTGCTTTACAATATCAGGAGGTTTAGTTATAGGGGAGGGGGAGGTAGGTGAAACAGATTATTTTTCAGTATCAGAAGGTTTAGTTATAGGAGAAGGGGAGGTAGCTGAAACAGATTATTTTACAGTATCAGAAGATTTAGTTATAGGAGAAGGGGAGGTAGCTGAAACAGATTATTTTACAGTATCAGAAGGTTTAGTTATAGGAGAAGGGGAGGTAGCTGAAACAGATTATTTTACAGTATCAGAAGATTTAGTTATAGGAGAAGTAGAGGTAGGTGAAACAGATTATTTTACAGTATCAGAAGGTTTAGTTATAGGAGAAGGGGAGGTAGCTGAAACAAATTATTTTACAGTATCAGAAGGTTTAGTTATAGGAGAAAGGGAGGAAGCTGAAAGATTATTTTACAGTATCAGAAGGTTTAGTTATAAGGGAAGGGGAGGTAGCTGAAACAGATTATTTTACAGTATCAGAAGGTTTAGTTATAGGAGAAGGGAGGTAGCTGAAACAGATTATTTTACAGTATCAGAAGGTTTAGTTATAGGAGAAAGGGAGGAAGCTGAAACAGATTATTTTACAGTATCAGAAGGTTTAGTTATAGGAGAATGGGAGGAAGCTGAAACAGATTATTTTACAGTATCAGAAGGTTTAGTTATAGGAGAAGGGGAGGTAGCTGAAACAGATTATTTTACAGTATCAGAAGGTTTAGTTATAGGAGAAGGGGAGGAAGCTGAAACAGATAATTTTACAGTATCAGAAGGCTTAGTTATAGGAGAAGGGGAGGAAGCTGAAACAGATTATTTTACAGTATCAGAAGGTTTAGTTATAGGAGAAGGGGAGGTAGCTGAAACAGATTATTTTACAGTATCAGAAGGTTTAGTTATAGGGGAAGGGGAGGTAGCTTAAACAGATTATTTGACAGTATCAGAAGGTTAAGTTATAGGAAAAGGGGAGGTAGCTGAAACAGATTATTTTACAGTATCAGAAGGTTTAGTTATACGAGAAGGGGGTGTAGCTGAAACTGAGTATTTTACAGTATCAGAAGGTTTAGTAATAGGAGAAGGGGAGGTAGCGGAAACAGATTATTTTACAATATCAGAAGGTTTAGTTATAGGAGAAGGGGAGGAAGCTGAAACAGATTATTTTTCAGTATAAGAAGGTTTAGTTATAGGAGAAGGGGGGGGTAGCTGAAACAGATTATTTTACAGTATCAGAAGATTTATTTATAGGAGAAGGGGAGGTTGCTGAAACAGATTATTTTATAGTATCAGAAGGTTTAGTTATAGGAGAAGGGGTGGTAGCTGAACCAGATTATTTAACAGTATCAGAAGGTTTAGTTATAGAAGGGGAGGTAGATGAAACAGATTATTTTACAGTATCAGAGGGTTTAGTTATAGGGGAAGGGGAGGTAGCTGAAACATATTATTTTACAGTATAAGAAGGTTTAGTTATAGGAAAAGGGAGGTAGGTGAAACAGATTATTTTTCAGTATCAGAAGGTTTATTTATAGCAGAAGGGGAGGTAAGAGAAACAGATTATTTTACAGTATCAGAAGGTTCAGTTATAGGAGAAGGGGAGGTAGGTGAAACAGATTATTTTACAGTATCAGAAGGTTCAGTTATAGGAGAAGGGGAGGAAGCTGAAACAGATTATTTTACAATATCAGGAGGTTTAGTTATAGGAGAACGGGATGTAGCTGAAACAGATTATTTTACAGTATCAGAAGGTTTAGTTATAGGAGAAGGGGAGGTAGGTGAAACAGATTAATTTACAGTATCAGAAGGTTTAGTTATAAGAGAAGGGGAGGTAGGTGAAACATTATTTTACAGTATCAGAAGGTTTAGTTGTAAGAGAATGGGAGGTAGGTGAAACAGATTATTTTACAGTATCAGAAGGTTTAATTATAGGAGGAGGGGAGGTTGCGGAAACAAATTATTTTGCAGTATCAGAAGGTTTATTTATAGCAGAAGGGGAGGAAGGTGAAACATATTATTTTACAATATCAGAATGTTCAGTTATAGGAGAAGGGCAGGTAGCTGAAACATTATTTTACAGAATAAGAAGGTTTAGTTATAGGAGAAGGAGAGGTAGATGAAATATATTATTTTACAGAATCAGAAGGTTTAGTTATAGGAGAAGGGGAGGTAGGTGAAAGATATTATTTTACAGTATCAGAAGGTTTAGATATAGGAGAAGTGGATGTAGCTGAAACAGATTATTTTACAGTATCAGAAGGTTTAGTTATAGGAGAAGGGGAGGTAGTGGAAACAGATTATTTTACAGTATCAGAAGGTTTAGTTATAGGAGAAGGGGAGGTAGCTGAAACAGATTATTTTATAGTATGAGAAGGTTTAGTTATAGGAGAAGGGGAGGTAACTGAAACAGATTATTTTACAGTATCAAAAGATTGAGTTATAGGGGAAGGGGAGGTAGCCGAAACAAATTATTTTACATTATCAGACGGTTTCGTTATAGGAGAAGGGGAGCAAGCTGAAACAGATTATTTTGCAGTATCAGAAGTTTTAGTTATAGGAGAAGGGGAGGTAGTTGAAACAAATTATTTTACAGTATCAGAAGGTTTAGTTAAAGGAGAGGGGGAGATTGCTTAAGCAGATTATTTTACAGTATCAGAAGGTTTAGTTATAGGAGACAGGGAGGTAGGTGAAACATTATTTTACAATATCAGAAGGTTTAGCTATAGGTGAAGGGGAGGTAGGTGAAACAGATTATTTTAGAGTATCAGAAGGTTTAGTTATTGGAGAAGGGGAGGTAGGTGAAACAGGTTATTTTACAGTATCAGAAGGTTTAGTTATAGGAGAAGGGGAGGTAGCTGAAATAGATTATTTTACAGTATCAGAAGGTGTAGTTATAGGGGAAGGGGAGGTAGCTGAAACAGATTATTTTGCTGTATAAGAAGGTTTAGTTATAGGAGAAGGGGAGGTAACTGAAACATATTATTTTACAGTATCAGAAGAATTAATTAAAGGAGAGGGGGGAATTGCTGAAACAGATTATTTTACAGTATCAGAAGGTTTAGTTATAGGAGACGGGTGGTAGCTGAAACAGATTATATTACAGTATCAGAAGGTTTAGTTATAGGAGAAGGGGAGGTAGCTGAAACAGATTATTTTACAGTATCAGAAGGTTTAGTTATAAGAGAAGGGGAGGTAGGTGAAACATTATTTTACAGTATCAGAAGGTTTAGTTGTAGGAGAATGGGAGGTAGCTGAAACAGATTATTTTACAGTATCAGAAGGTTTAATTATAGGAGGAGGGGAGGTTGCGGAAACAGATTATTTTGCAGTATCAGAAGGTTTATTTATAGCAGAAGGGGAGGTAGGTGAAACATATTATTTTGCAATATCAGAATATTCAGTTATAGGAGAAGGGCAGGTAGCTGAAACACATTATTTTACAGAATAAGAAGGTTTAGTTATAGGAGAAGGAGAGGTAGATGAAATATATTATTTTACAGAATCAGAAGGTTTAGTTATAGGAGAAGGGGAGGTAGGTGAAAGATATTATTTTACAGTATCAGAAGGTTTAGATATAGGAGAAGTGGATGTAGCTGAAACAGATTATTTTACAGTATCAGAAGGTTTAGTTATAGGAAAAGGGGAGGTAGTGGAAACAGATTATTTTACAGTATCAGAAGGTTTAGTTATAGGAGAAAGGGAGGTAGCTGAAACAGATTATTTTATAGTATGAGAAGGTTTAGTTATAGGAGAAGGGGAGGTAACTGAGACAGATTATTTTACAGTATCAAAAGATTGAGTTATAGGGGAAGGGGAGGTAGCCGAAACAAATTATTTTACATTATCAGACGGTTTAGTTATAGGAGAAGGGGAGCAAGCTGAAACAGATTATTTTGCAGTATCAGAAGTTTTAGTTATAGGAGAAGGGGAGGTAGCTGAAACAGATTATGTTACAGTATCAGAAGGTTTAGTTATAGGAGAAGGGGAGGTAGTTGAAACAAATTATTTTACAGTATCAGAAGGTTTAGTTAAAGGAGAGGGGGAGATTGCTTAAGCAGATTATTTTACAGTATCAGAAGGTTTAGTTATAGGAGACAGGGAGGTAGGTGAAACATTATTTTACAATATCAGAAGGTTTAGTTATAGGTGAAGGGGAGGTAGGTGAAAGATTATTTTAGAGTATCAGAAGGTTTAGTTATTGGAGAAGGGGAGGTAGGTGAAACAGATTATTTTACAGTATCAGAAGGTTTAGTTATAAGAGAAGGGGAGGTAGCTAAAACAGATTGTTTTTCAGTATCAGAAGGTTTAGTTCTAGTAGAAGGGGATGTAGCTGAAATAGATTATTTTTTTGTATGATTAGGTTTAGTTATAGGAGAAGGGGAGGTAGTTGAAACATATTTTTTAACAGTATCAGAAGGTTTTCTTATAGGAGAAGGGGAGATAGCTGAAACAGATTACATTACATTATCAGAAGGTTCTCATATAGGAGAAGGGGAGGTAGGTGAAACAGATTATTTTACAGTATCAGAAGGTTTAGTTATAGGAGAAGGGGAGGTAGATGAAACAGATTATTTTACAGTATCAGAAGGTTTAATTATAACAAAAGTGGAGGTAGCTGAAACAGATTATATTACAGTATCAGAAGAGTTAGTTATAGGGGAAGGTGAGGTAGCCGAAACAAATTATTTTACAGTATCAGATGGTTTAGTTATAGGAGAAGGGGAGGTAGCTGAAACAGATTATTTTACAGTATCAGAAGGTTTAATTATAAGAGAAGTGGAGGTAGCTGAAACAGATTATATTACAGTATCAGAAGATTTAGTTATAGGGGAAGGGGAGGTAGCCGAAACAAATTATTTTACAGTATCAGATAATTTAGTTATAGGAGAAGGGGAGGTAGCTGAAACAGATTATTTTACAGTATCAGAAGGTTTAATTATAACAAAAGTGGAGGTAGCTGAAACAGATTATATTACAGTATCAGAAGAGTTAGTTATAGGGGAAGGTGAGGTAGCCGAAACAGATTATTTTACAGTATCAGATGGTTTAGTTATAGGAGAAGGGGAGGTAGTTGAAACAAATTATTTTACAATATCAGAAGATTTAGTTAAAGGAGAGGGGGAGATTGGTGAAGCAGATTATTTTACAGTATCAGAAGGTTTAGTTATAGGAGACGGGGAGGTAGTTGAAACATTATTTTACAGTTTCAGAAGGTTTAGTTGTAAGAGAATGGGAGGTAGGTGAAACAGATTATTTTACAGTATCAGAAGGTATAGTTATAGGGGAAGGGGTGGTATCTGAACAGATTGTTTTACAGTATCAGAAGGTTTAGTTATAGGAGAAGGGGAGGTAGTTGAAATTGATTATTTTACAGTATCAGAGGGTTTAGTTATAGGAGAACGGGAGGTAGCTGAAACATATTATTTTACAGTATTAAAAGGTTTAGTTATAGGAGAAGGGGAGGTAGCCGAAACAGATTATTTTACAATAAGAGAAGGTTTGGTTATAGGAGAAAGGGAGGTTGCTGAAACAGATTATTTTACAGTATCAGAAGGTTTAGTTATAGGGGAAGGGGAGGTAGCTTAAACAGATTATTTGACAGTATCAGAAGGTTAAGTTATAGGAAAAGGGGAGGTAGCTGAAAGAGACTATTTTACAGTGTCATAAGGTTTAGTTATAGGAGAAGGGGAGGTAGCTGAAACAGATTATTTAACGTATCAGAAGGTTTAGTTAATGGAAAAAGGGAGGTAACTGAAACATATTATTTTACAGTATCAGAAGGTTTAGTTATACTAGAGGGGGGGGTAAGTGAAACAGAATATTTTACCGTATCAGAAGGTTTAGTTTTATGAGAAGGGGATTTAGATGAAACAGATTATTTGACAGTATCAGAAAGTGAAGTTATAGGCGAATATCAGTTTGGTGATACAGATTATTTACAGTATCAGAAGGATTTTGTTATAGGAGAAGGGGAGGTAGGTGAAACAGATTATTTTACATTATCAATAGGTTTATTTATAGGAGAAGGGGCGGTAGATGAAACAGATTATTTTACAGTATCAGAAGGTTTAGTTGTAGGAGAATGGGAGGTAGCTGAAACAGATTATTTTACAGTATCAGAAGGTTGTTATTGGAGGAGGGGAGGGAGCTGAAACATTATTTTACAGTATCAGAAGTTTTAGTTATAGGAGAAGGGGAGGTAGCTGAAACAGATTATTTTACAGTATCAGAAGGTTTAGTTATAGGGGAAGGGGGGGTAGCTGAACAGATTGTTTTACAGTATCAGAAGGTTTAGTTATAGGAGAAGGGGAGGTAGTTGAAGTTGATTATTTTACAAAATCAGAAGGTTCAGTTGTAGGAGAATGCGAGGTAGATGAAACATTTTATATTACATTATGAGAAGGTTTGGTTATAGGAGAAAGGGAGGTAGCTGAAACACATAATTTTACAGTATCATAACATTTAGTTGTAGTAGAATGGGAGGTAGTTGAAACAGATTGTTTTACAGTATCAGAAGGTTTGGTTATAGGAGAAGGGGAGGTAGGTGAAACAGATTATTTTACAGTATAAGAAGGTTCAGTTATAGGAGAAGGGGAGGTAGCTGAAACAGATTATTTTACAGTATCAGAAGTTTCAGTTATAAGTGAAGGGGAGGTAGGTGAAACAGATTATTTAAAGTATCAGAAAGTTTAGTTATAGAAGAATGGGAGTTAACTGAAAAATGTTGTTTTACAGTATTAAAAGGTTTAGTTATAGGAGAAGGGGAGGAAGCTGAAACAGATTATTTTACAGTATCAGAAGGTTCAGTTATAAGTGAATGGGAGTTAGCTGAAACATATTATTTTACAATATTAAAAGGTTTAGTTATAGGGGAAGGGGAGGTAGCCGAAACTGATTATTTTACAATAAGGGAAGGTTTGGTTATAGGAGAAAGGGAGGTTGCTGAAACAGATAATTTTACAGTATGAGAAGGTTTATTTATAGGGGAAGGGGAGGTACCTTAAACAGCTATTTGACAGTATCAGAAGGTTTAGTTATAGGGGAAGGGGAGGTAGCTTAAACAGATTATTTGACAGTATCAGAAGGTTAAGTTATAGGAAAAGGGGAGGTAGCTGAAACAGATTATTTTACAGTATCATAAGGTTTAGTTATAGGAGAAGGGGAGGTAGCTGAAATAGATTATTTAACGTATCAGAAGGTTTAGTTATAGCAGAAGGGGAGGTAGCTGAAACAGATTATTTTACAGTATCAGAAGGTTTAGTTATACAAGAAGGGGAGGTAAGTGAAACAGATTATTTTACCGTATCAGAAGGTTTAGTTTTATGAGAAGGGGATTTAGCTGAAACAGATTATTTGACAGTATCAGAAAGTTTAGTTATAGGAGAAGGTGAGTTTGGTGATACAGATTATTTACAGTATCAGAAGGTTTTTGTTATAGGAGAAGGGGAGCCTGCGGAAACAAATTATTTTACAGTATCAGAAGGTTTAGTTATAGGAGAAGGGGAGGTAGGTGATACACATTATTTTACAGTATCAGAAGATTTAGTTATAGGAGAAGGGGAGGTAGCTGAAACAGATTATTTTACAGTATTAGAAGTTTTAGGTATAGGAAAAGGGGAGGTAGCTGAAACAGATTATTTTACAGTATCAGAAGGTTTAATTATAGGGGAAGGGGGGGTAGCTGAACAGATTGTTTTACAGTATCAGAAGGTTTAGTTATAGGAGAAGGGGAGGTAGTTGAAATTGATTATTTTACAAAATCAGAAGGTTCAGTTATAGGAGAATGCGAGGTAGATGAAATATTTTATATTACATTACGAGAAGGTTTGGTTATAGGAGAAAGGGAGGTAGCTGAAACAGATAATTTTACAGTATCATAAGATTTAGTTGTAGGAGAAGGGGAGGTAGCTGAAACAGATTATATTGCAGTATCAGAAGGTTTAGTTATAGTGGAAGGGGAGGTAGCTGAAACAGATTGTTTTACAGTATCAGAAGGTTTGGTTATAGGAGAAGGGGAATTAGCTGAAACAGATTATTTTACAGTATCAGAAGGTTTAGTTATAGTGGAAGGGGAGGTAGCTGAAACAGATTGTTTTACAGTATCAGAAGGTTTAGTTATAGGAGAAGGGGAGGTAGGTGAAACAGATTATTTAAAGTATCAGAAAGTTTAGTTATAGGAGAATGGGAGTTAACTGAAAAATGTTGTTTTACAGTATTAAAAGGTTTAGTTATAGGAGAAGGGGAGGTAGGTGAAATAGTAAAATTGAAAGTAACAACACGCCACGAGTACAAAAGAAGGTTTAATGGACATCCAGATAGACAAAACTGAGCGCTTTCACCCGCTCACATACGGGTTTCTTCAGAGTTAAATTAATTACAAAAAACAGCTGATTAATATAGTCTCAACAATTAATAAACAACAATGAAATTGATTGATACTTTGGTTGAAATTAATTAAATAAATTAAATTGAATTGAATTGTATTCTATTTCTTCTAAAGCAACCGGACATATTTAAAAACCAAACATTCAGTATTCACATAAAAAAACTCCACTTTAAATGTAGTCACATAAATAAATGATATACAATAATAATACATACAACAACTACTGTAGAACACTTATACATTGAATTAAATACTTGTAAACAATGAAATACTCCTTATAACTACATATAAAAATGTATAATATAAATTAAATTGTGTAAATATCAGAACAAGTTTTATAGTGTATAAATAAATATAAATAAATATATGAGTAAAAATATATATATAAATATACATATTAACTTACTAATATAAATACCAATATTACTCCATACCCAAAAATTTTATTATCTTAATAAATGTGTGTTTATGTATATATAAAATCTAATTTAAATACTATATGAATAACTTGTTTAAAATAATTATTAATACTACTTCGTATTAAATGTTATATGAATTTAATTTTAAATAACTAACTATTGAGATGTTTTCGTTGATACCTGGCTTACTACAGGCGTTTAACCTTAATTGCCATAAACACTCTTTGTACTCTAATAAAGCATTAATATCACCCTCTTTTTCCATATTTTGGGGGATCCTGTCAATAACAAAGAACAAAAACTTTTTAAAATCTTGACAATTTGAACTATGCATGTACAAAGAGTTAGTTTCTTTCTTGTTTTTAATGTCCCTAATGTACTCCCCTATCCTGTCCTTTAACCTTCTTATATTCTTACCAATGTAAAAAGCTTGACAGGATAAACAGGTCGCAACATAGATAACTAACTTAGTATTACAATTTACATGTCCTGGACATCTTATACTTCTGTTGTGTCCCTTTACTACTAAGTTTGTACCATCCATAATATATCTACACCATCTGCAAAATCCACATGTCTTCATTTTTGACTCCCTATATAAAGTTTTCCCTTCAAAATAATTTTTTAAGTTTTTACCTCTACTAAAAACTACATTAGGGAAACTTCCCAAAACCTGTATAATTTCAGTCTCTTTCACAAAAACCTTATCCCATACTTCCCTAATAATGTTTGTAAAAGTGGGAGTGTACTCACTGTAAGGTAGTATCATTGATTTAAACTTGTTGGTATTTTCAATTTCTTTATTATTTTGATCAGGTAACCCATATTTCAAAATGGGCTTGTAATCCAAATACCTCCTTGTAGTAATTTCTTTTCTAACATTTACCAACAAATCATGTGGATAATCTCTCTCAACAAACATCTGATGTAAAATATATATTTCCATATTAAACTTGTCATCGTCAGTAATCATCCTAGACAGTCTAATCATTTGTCCCTTGACCAAATTTCTTTTCTGAAATGCAGGGTGACAACTTTTATAATGCAAATATGAATTTGAGAAGGTCAATTTTCTATAAATGTTTGACTCTAAACAATCACCATTTTTGTATAACTTAATATCCAAGTATTCACATGAATCCTTCTTTATTTGAAAGGTAAATTTTAGAAAAGGTGTGGTATTATTTAAATGTACCATAAATTCTTTAAATTCATCGATGTCACCTTTCCAAAAAAGTAGGATATCGTCCAAGAACCTTACATAAAAATCAATACTTGACATGTATTTACTTTCTAACACGTATTCTTTTTCCCACATTGCCAGTACCAAGTTAGCATATATGGGGGCACATCTCGCCCCCATAGCCACTCCTGAGCTTTGTTTGTAATGCTCACCACCGTGTTTAAAAAAATTATTTTCCAAGACCATTTCCATCAATTTAACTAAGGTCTTAACCCTGGACGTAGTCATCCCACCAAAATATACTAAACTTCTTTCAAACAATTCAAGTCCTTCTTTTAAAGGAATAATTGAAAATAAATTAATAACATCATTGGTTATCAAATACAATTCATTTAAATTTGGTGTTTTATGTTCTTTAAGCATAGATAAACAATGCCAGGAATCTTTAAGAATCTGTTTTATATTCTTAATTACATTTTTACATGCTATATCTATGTAATGTGCAATTGCTTCTAATTTTGAACGTTTTGCAGCCACAATCGGTCTAAAGGGAGGATTAGTTACACTCTTATGTATTTTAGGTATTCCAAATATGCTAGGTGTGACAGGAAAATCAACTGACGTAGTCATATTCTGCTTGTGAAATATCTCCGTCCATTAATAATTCATATAACAACCAGTCTACCTTAGAATATGCTTTAATAATGTCATATTTAGAGACTGGTGTATATGTACTTTCATCACCTAGCATATTACAAATTTTATTTGTGTAATCCACTGTTTTCATAATAACCACGCCTCCCCCTTTATCAGGCTTCATCACCCTATAATCATTACTTACTGCTAGTTCTTTTAAACAAAATCTTTCTGCCTCAGTTAGATTGTATTCTAAAAAGTGTGTTTCTTTCCATGCCTTTCTCAGTTGCCATTCACAAAACATTTCGAAAAGATAAATAATCTGGTTGTTTGGTGGGATAAAGGTACTACTTCTCTTCAAACTAAGCCCCCTATCAAAATTGGAACTATTTAATTTACCCTTAAAATACATTTGCAGATTAAGTAATCTCACGTAAGCTTTTAGATTCAACAAAATAAGCCCCAAATCCGGCTTAAAACTTGGAACAAATTTGAAACCTTTTTTAAAAAGTGAAATAAAATTATTGTCCAGCTTCTTTTCTGTGAAGTTATACACTGAGAAATTACCTTCTCTAGTAATATCACACTCTAAAGATTCTAAATTATCTAAATTCATTTCAGTACTGTCCTGTAATATTCTTAATGAATTTACACTTGAATTGAGTGTGTTCACACTAACATTAACTGTGTTACTAAAATCAGAAAAAAACAACAAACTGTCTTTGGCAGTCCTTGAAAATTTTAGTTCTCCTTGTGTATTAACAGCTTCTTCAGAAATCATTTGATTAGCAATTATTGTATTGTTTGTCACTGAACTAGCATTTAATACATTCTCAATGTTAATACATAGAGGTGCTAGGTTTGCCTGAATCTGCCATTCCTGTAATGTGTTTGGTAATAATAATTCTGGTGCTGATCCTGGTAACGCCCTTTGAGGCATTCCGATCTGCGTACTGTCTGTTCTTCTAAAAAAGGTTCTTCAAAACTGTTGTATTCACTATTATCAATATGTTGCATTTCATCATTATGATTGGCTGTGACAACATCTTCAAAACCTTTTTTATAGTTAGAAGCATGCACAGTACTTTTCCCAACATATTTTACAGCATTCATACATCTCTTATAATCATTAAAATGTGCGTATGCCCGGTTGCTTGAATAGTCATTAGTATCTCTCAACAACTTTTCATTTTTGTTGTCCAAACCTTTACTAACATATTTGTTAATGTCAATTAAAATGTTATCTAACTTAAACTTGTTACTCTCATACAGTAAATCATTTCTTATACTTTTATCAAGTACAGTTAAGGTTTCACTCAATTGCGCTAACTTAACATTATTATTTTTAATGATTAGCCGTATCAAATTTTTACCTGTGTCATCAAACAATTTAATTAGTTCTTCAAAAATGTCACTGTTTTTTTCAAAACCAAACGGGACTTTAAAAATTCTAAGCCCTTTTGGTACATGGTTTAGTTCTAAAGACCGTTCCAAAAATACGTTATCCATTTGTAAGGTTTTAAATTTACGTAAAGTTCTTTCAAAGTCTTTAAACTGTTGGTTTAATGTACCTGTGTCGTGACCATGATATATTTGTCCAAAGTTTGGTGCTGTAAGCACTTCGTTTATTCCAGGAATCACTGTTACTTTTCTCCATCCGACATTAAAACCCTCTCCAGCGTTCGAATGTTGATTCGGCTTGCTGAATACGTGCCCATCACTTCCGCTTGTAGCGCGCACTGTATCCACGCCAATGAAATCTTTTGGACCATTGCTGGCTGTTGGGTTAACCCTCGAAGTTCCAGGGGTAGAATGTAAGGTAAATAAACGTTCCTCACTTTCCGAAAGTGAGACGTTTGTATTAACATCAGTTAAAATGTCATTGTCACGTACAACAGAACATTTTTCTCGGACACAGGCTAAAAGTTTTTGGGTGATAATCAGCTGTTGCTGAAGTAACTGCTCCATAAGGTTGGTTTTACTCCACGTAAGGTATGTCCACTAGCCACTCTCCAGCACACGAAAAACAGGTTGTCTTGAACTAACAGTAACAAAACTAGGAACCGTAACTAGTAAAATTGAAAGTAACAACACGCCACGAGTACAAAAAAAGGTTTAATGGACATCCAGATAGACAAAACTGAGCGCTTTCACCCACTCAATTTTACTAGTTACGGTTCCTAGTTTTGTTACAGGTAGGTGAAATAGATTATTTTACAGTATCAGAAGGTTCAATTATAGGAGAAGGGGAGGTAGCTGAAACAGATTATTTTACAGTAGCAGAAGGTTTAATTATAAGAGAAGGGGAGGTACCTGAACAGATTATTTACGGTATCAGACGCTATAGTTATAGGAGAAGGGGAGGTAATTGAAACAGATTATTTTACAGTATCAGAAGGTTCAGTTATAGGAGAAGGGGAGGTAGCTGAAACAGATTATTTTACAGTATAAGAAGGTTTAGTTATAGGAGAAGGGGAGGTAGCTGAAACAGGTTATTTTACAGTATCAGAAGGTTTAGTTATAGGAGAAGGGGCGGTAGATGAAACAGATTATTTTATAGTATTAGAAGGTTTAGTTACAGGAGAAGGGGAGGTTGGTGAAACAGATGATTTTACAGTATCAGAAGGTTTAGTTACAGGAGAAGGGGAGGTAGGTGAAACAGATTATTTTACAGTATCAGTAGGTTTAGTTATTGGAGAAGGGGAGGTAGGTGAAACAGATTATTTTACAGTATCAGAAGGTTTAGTTTTAGGAGAAGGGGAGGTAGGGGAAACATTATTTTACAGTATCAGAAGGTTTAGTTACAGGAGAAGGGGAGGTAGGTGAAACAGATTATTTTACAGTATCAGTAGGTTTAGTTATTGGAGAAGGGGAGGTAGGTGAAACAGATTATTTTACAGTATCAGAAGGTTTAGTTTTACGAGAAGGGGAGGTAGGTGAAACATTATTTTACAGTATCAGAAGGTTTAGTTATAAGGGAAGGGGAGGTAGGTGAAACATTATTTTACAGTATCAGAAGGTTTTGTAATTAGAGAAGGGGAGGTAGCTGAAACAGATTATTTTACAGAATCAGAAGGTTCAGTTATAGGAGAAGGGGAGGTAGCTGAAACATATTATTTTACAGTATCATAAGGTTCAGTCATAGGAGAAGGGGAGGTAGGTGAAACAGATTATTTAAAGTATCAGAAAGTTTAGTTATAGGAGAATGGGAGTTAACTGAAAAATGTTTTTTTACAGTAATAAAAGGTTTAGTTATAGGAGAAGGGGAGGAAGCTGAAACAGATTATTTTACAGTATCAGAAGGTTTAGTTATAGGAGAAGGGGAGGAAGCTGAAACAGATTGTTTTACACTATCAGAAGGTTTAGTTATAGGAGAAGGGGAGGTAGCTGAAACAGATCATTTTTCAGTATCAGAAGGTTTAATTATAACAGAAGGGGAGGTAGGTGAACATTATTTTACAGTATCAGAAGGATTAGTTGTAGGAGAAGGGGAGGTACCTGAACAGATTATTTACGGTATCAGATGCAATAGTATAGGAGAAGGGGAGGTAATTGAAACAGATTATTTTATAGTATCAGAAGGTTCAGTTATAGGAGAAGGGGAGGTAGCTGAAAAAGATTATTTTACAGTATCAGAAAGTTCAATTATAGGAGAAGGGGAGGTAGGTGAAACATTATTTTACAGTATCAGAAGGTTTAGTTGTAGGAGAATGGGAGGTAGCTGAAACACATTATTTGACAGTATCAGAAGGTTTAGTTTTAGGAGAAGGGGAGGTAGGTGAAACAAGTTATTTTACAGTATCAGAAGGTTTAGTTATAGGAGAAGGGGAGGTAGCTGAAACAGATTATTTGACAGTATCAGAAGGTTTAGTTATAGGAGAAGGGGAGGTTGCTGAAACTGATTATTTTACCGTATCAGAAGGTTTAGTTATAGGAGAAGGGGAGGTAGCTGAAACTGATTATTTTACCGTATCAGAAGGTTTAGTTATAGAAGGGGAGGTAGCTGAAACAGATTATTTTACAGTAGCAGAAGATTTAGTTATAGTAGAAGGGGAGGTAGCTGAAACAGATTATTTTACAGTAGCAGAAGGTTTAGTTATAAGAGAAGAGGAGGTAGCTGAAACAGATTATTTTTCAGTATTGGAAGGTTTAGTTATAGCAGAAGGGGATGTAGCTGAAACAGATTATTTTTCAGTATTATTTTGTTTAGTTATAGGAGAAGGGGAGGTAGTTGAAACATATTATTTGACAGTATCAGAAGGTTTTGTTATAGGAGAAGGGGAGGTAGCTGAAACAGATTATATTACATTATCAGAAGGTTCTTATATAGGAGAAGGGGAAGTAGGTGAAACATATTATTTTACAGTATCAGAAGGTTTAGTTATAGGAGACGGGGAGGTTGCTGAAACAGATTATTTTACAGTATCAGAAGGTGTATTTATAGGAGAAGGGGAGGTAGCCGAAACAAGTTATTTTACAGTATCAGATGGTTTAGTTATAGGAGAAGGGGAGCTAGCTGAAACAGATTATTTTTCAGTATTATTATGTTTAGTTATAGGAGAAGGGGAGGTTGCTGAAACAGATTATTTTACAGTATCAGAAGGTATATTTATAGGAGAAGGGGAGGTAGCCGAAACAAGTTATTTTACAGTATCAGAAGTTTTAGTTATAGGAGAAGGGGAGGTCGCTGAAACATATTATTTTACAGTATCAGAAGGTTTAGTTATTGGAGAAGGGGAGGTAGCTGAAGCGGATTATTTTACAGTATCAGAAGGTTTAGTTATAGGAGACGGGGAGGTAGGTGAAACATTATTTTACAGTATCAGAAGGTTTAGTTGTAAGAGAATGGGAGGTAGGTGAAACAGATTGTTTTACAGTATCAGAGGGTTTAGTTATAGGAGAACGGGAGGTAGCCGAAACACTTTATTTTACAATATTAAAAGGTTTAGTTATTAAGAGAAGAGGAGGTAGCCGAAACAGATTATTTTACAATAAGAGAAGGTTTGGTTATAGGAGAAAGGGAGGTTGTTGAAACAGATTATTTTACAGTATGCGAAGGTTTAGTTATAGGGGAAGGGGAGGTAGCTGAAATAGATTATTTAACGTATCAGAAGGTTTAGTTATAGCAGAAGGGGAGGTAGCTGAAACAGATTATTTTACCGTATCAGAAGGTTTAGTTTTATGAGAAGGGGATTTAGCTGAAACAGATTATTTGACAGTATCAGAAAGTTTAGTTATAGGAGAAGGTGAGTTTGGTGATACAGATTATTTACAGTATCAGAAGGTTTAGTTATAGGAGAAGGGGAGGTAGGTGATACACATTATTTTACAGTATCAGTAGGTTTACTTATAGGAGAAGGGGAGGTAGCTGAAACAGATTATTTTACAGTATCAGAAGGTTTAGTTATAGGAGAAGGGGAGGTAGCTGAAACAGATTATTTTACAGTATCAGAAGGTTTACTTGTAGCAGAAGGGGAGGTAACTGAAACAGATTATTTTACTGTATCAGAAGGTTTAGTTATAGAAGGGGAGGTAGCTGAAACAGATTATTTTACTGTATCAGAAGGTTTGGTTATAGGAGAAGTGGAGGTAGCTGAAACAGATTATTTTACAGTATGAAAGGTTTAGTTATAGGAGAAGGGGAAGTAGATGAAACATATTATTTTACAGTATCAGAAGGTTCAGTTTTTATTTATTTATTTTATTTATTTTACATTTGTTAACCGGGCTAGTCCAGCTGGATACATGTCCATTTTCAGTGGAGGCCAGAGGAGAAAAGCTCCGCTACAGTACTAAATAAACATATTAAAGATAAAACTAGAATATTTTCAAAATATACAGAAATAAACTAAAGTAAAATGAAACATAAAAATTACCAAGGTATGATAGAAGAAACATACAAATTGAAACTACTGCAGTTATGTATGGCATATAACTACATCTCTAGCATGGACAGAGATTAAGTTAATGTTACATACACAGTTGCAATATAAGGAAGGTTGAAGAAATAAGTTCTTTTTGCGAATGGAAAAAGAGTAGTCAAGCTAGGAAAGGGGGTTAATTTGCTAGAGTGAGGGAGTAAGAAGAACTGGGTTTAGAGGGAAAAGATAGTATGGGAATAAAGGAAAGGAAAAGAAAGAAGAAGAAAAGGGTTAGTCAGGGGTATGGCAAGAGCATAGCCAGTGTTTGGAAAGGAATAGTTTTAGGTTAGTTTTGAATAGTGGGAGAGATGTAAGGGAAGTAAGGTCATTTGGTAGTTGGTTCCATATTTTACCCACTGAGTTGGAAAATAAGGTGTCACCTGCTAAGTTATTAGATAGTGAAGTATGAATCAATATTTTGTTGGATGAGCGTAGGCTCCTCAGATTGTTGTAGGGCTTTATGAGGGTGGAGAGCATAGGAGTGTTATCGGGGTGGTAAAGGGCGTTGTGGGCAATAGTAAGTTGGTTAAATGTTATTAGTTGAGGTAGTTCTAGCCAGCCTAGTTTTTTTAGGTTTAGACAGTGGTGAGTCCTATATGGAGAGTTTTGGGCAAATCTGGCAATATTGTTATAGGCTGTGGATAGTTTGTTGAGATTATATTTGGAGAGATTAGTATAAATGGGGGAGGCATATAATAGGGTAGATATTAAGTGGGTTCTAGCTATAGTGGTTCTTGCTTCAGGAGTTAGGAAAGATTTGATTCTATAGAAAGAACCAAGTTTTCTGTTAGTAGATTTGATTGTAGCGTTTATGTGGTTATCACATTTTAGTTGATTGTCAATTGTAATACCTAACAGTTTGGTGGTAGGTTCTGGACTGATAAGGGTACCATTATTGGATGTAAGTATGAAGTTGAGGGAGGGAGACAAATGAGTGGGTGTAAAAAGCAGGAGTTTGGTTTTCTTAGGGTTGAGGAGGAGACAATGGTTAGAGAACCAATGCTCAATAGTTGTGAAGGTCTTTTGTGTAATAGAGTGAAGTTCAGATTGTGTTGAGGCAGAGCAGATAATGGTGGTATCATCTGCATATTGAATGCAAGTTGATAGAGGGGTGGCTAGATGGAGGTCGTTAATAAAAATGGAGAACAGTAGAGGACCTAGAATAGACCCCTGTGGAACCCCTATAGAGGTGGGGAGGATGTCAGAGAGATGGTTATGCCAGAGAACAGCCTGTTTTCGGTTATCAAGGTAGGATGTGAACCAGTTTATGGCAGAATTGTCAAGAGAGAGAGATTTTAAACGATGGAGGAGCAGTTGATGATTGACCATGTCAAATGCTTTGGACAGGTCTACAAAGAATGCTGAAGAGAGAATATTTTTATTGCGGTTGATGTTGATAGAGTCAATGAAGGATAGTAAGGCTGTGGAAGTACTATGGAATGGCCGAAAGCCATGTTGACAGTTAGCTAGGAGGTTATGGTGTAATAAGTGATTTAGTAGCTACTTGTGGATACATTTCTCCATTATTTTTGCAAGAGGGGATAGTAATGCTATAGGGCTGAAGTTGGAATATTCCAAAGAGTCACCACCTTTAAAGAGAGGGATAATATGTGAGATTTTCCAGATAGATGGAATTACACCTTCTTCTATGGTCCTATTAATAAGTATGGAAATGGGGTAGGCAATGGCTTTTGCACCTAGTTGGAGGTATTCAGCTGGTAGGTTGTCAGCTGAGGGGGTGAAAGGTTTTAATTTCTGAAGCAAAGATGAGATATAAGAGGTGGGTATAGGTTTGAGGTGGAATGGAGGTGGAGTGGGGCTGGGGGTAGGGAGTTTGGAGATATCAGGGCATTGTTGGTTTGCTAGTTTAAGTATAGTTGAGGTGAAGAAATTGTTAAAGGCATTGGCAGTTTGTAATGGGCAGTCAGAGGTAGAGCCTAGTGGATTTGGTGTGGCCACTTTGCCAGGGGAGATTAGCATATTAATAGCAGTCCAAAATTTTTTAGGTTGATGAAGGGATGATTGTTGTAGCTGAGTGTAAAAGTTCTTTTTGTCTTGCAGGATAGCTTTTTTGTGATGTTTCTTTTTTGTCTAAAAGCTAGCTGATCAGTTGTGTTTTTAGTGGTTCGCCATTTAGCCCAGGTTTTATTTCTGCTAAGGATAAGTTTCCTAGTATTGTTTGAGAGCCATTGGGCTGACTTAGATTTGATTCTTATTGTCCGCATTGGGGCATGATGTTCAAGTATAGCTAGAAAAGTATTATTGAAGTATCTAACAGCATCATCTATAGGGAGAGACTTAAGAGGTGACCAGTTAATTTTCATAAGTTCATTTTGAAAGAGATTGGGGTCGAACAATTTTTTGCAACTTTTGCAACTGCAAAGTTTTGCAGTTATAAGTGAATGGGAGGTAGGTGAAACAGATTATTTAAAGTATCAGAAAGTTTAGTTATAGGAGAATGGGAGTTAACTGAAAAATGTTGTTTTACAGCATTAAAAGGTTTAGTTATAGGAGAAGGGGAGGAAGCTGAAACAGATTATTTTACAATATCCGGAGGTTTAGTTACAGAAGAAGGGGAGGTAGCTGAAACATATTATTTTACAGTATCATAAGTTTTAGTTATAGGAGAAGGGGAGGTAGATGAAACAGATTGTATTACACTATCAGAAGGTTTAGTTATAGGAGAAGGGGAGGTAACTGAAACAGATTATTTACGGTATCAGACGCTATAGTTATAGGAGAAGGGGAGGTACCTGAAACAGATTATTTTACAGTATCAGAAGGTTCAGTTATAGGAGAAGGGGAGGTAGCTGAAACAGATTATTTTACAGTATCAGAAGGTTCAGTTATAGGAGAAGGGGAGGTAGGTGAAACAGATTATTTTACAGTATCAGAAGGTTTAGTTACAGGAGAAGGGGAGGCTGGTGAAACAGATGATTTTACAGTATCAGAAGGTTCAGTTATAGGAGAAGGGGAGGTAGATGAAAAATATTATTTTACAGTATCAGAAGGTTCAGTTATAAGTGAAGGGGAGGTAGGTGAAACAGATTATTTAAAGTATCAGAAAGTTTAGTTATAGGAGAAGGGGAGGTAGCTGAAACATATTATTTTACAGTATCATAAGTTTTAGTTATAGGAGAAGGGGAGGTAGATGAAACAGATTGTATTACGCTATCAGAAGGTTTAGTTATAGGAGAAGGGGAGGTAGCTGAAAAAGATTATTTTACAGTATCAGAAAGTTCAATTATAGGAGAAGGGGAGGTAGGTGAAACATTATTTTACAGTATCAGAAGGTTTAGTTATATTAGAAGGGAGGTAGGTGAAACAGATTATTTTACAGTATCAGAAGGTTTAGTTTTAGGGGAAGGGGAGGTAGCTGAAACAGATTATTTTACAGTATCAGAATGTTTAGTTTTAGGAGAAGGGGAGGTAGGTGAAACATGTTATTTTACAGTATCAGAAGGTTTAGTTATAGGAGAAGGGGAGGTAGCTGAAACAGATTATTTTACAGTATCAGAAGGTTTAGTTATAGGAGAAGGGCAGTAGCTGAAACAGATTATTTTACAGAATCAGAGGGTTTAGTTATAGGGGAAGGGGAGGTAGCTGAAACAGATTATTTTACAAAATCAGAAGGTTCAGTTATAGGAGAAGGGGAGGTAGGTGAAACAGATTATTTAAAGTATAAGAAAGTTTAGTTATAGGAGAATTGGAGTTAACTGAAAAATGTTGTTTTACAGTAATACAAGGTTTAGTTATAGGAGAAGGGGAGGAAGCTGAAACATATTATTTTACAGTATCAGAAAGTTCAATTATAGGAGTAGGGGAGGTAGCTGAAATTTATTATTTTACAAATTCAGAAGGTTCAGTTATAGGAGAATGTGAGGTAGATGAAACATTTTATATTACATTATGAGAAGGTTTGGTTATAGGAGAAAGGGAGGTAGCTGAAACATAATTTTACAGTATCATAAGATTTAGTTGTAGTAGAAGGGGAGGTAGCTGAAACAGATTGTTTTACAGTATCAGAAGGTTCAGTTATAGGAGAAGGGGAGGTAGATGAAACATATTATTTTACAGTATCAGAAGGTTCAGTTATAAGTGAATGGGAGGTAGGTAAAACAGATTATTTAAAGTATCAGAAAGTTTGGTTATAGGAGAATGGGAGTTAACTGAAAAATGTTGTTTTACAGTATTAAAAGGTTTAGTTATAGGAGAAGGGGAGGAAGCTGAAACAGATTATTTTACAATATCAGGAGGTTTAGTTATAGGAGAAGGGGAGGTTGCTGAAACAGATTATTTTACACTATCAGAAGGTTTAGTTGTAGGAGAAGGGGAGGTACCCGAACAGATTATTTACGGTATAAGACGCTATAGTTATAGGAGAAGGGGAGGTAATTGAAACAGATTATTTTACAGTATCAGAAGGTTCAGTTATAGGAGAAGGGGCGGTAGCAGAAACAGATTATTTTACAGTATCAGAAGGTTTAGTTATAGGAGAAGGGGAGGTAGCTGAAATAGATAATTTTACAGTATCAGAAGGTTCAATTATAGGAGAAGGGGAGGTAGCTGAAACAGATTATTTTACAGTATAAGAAGCTTTATTTATAGGAGAAGGGAGGTAGGTGAAACAGCTTATTTTTCAGTATCAGAAAGTTTATTTATTGGAGAAGGGGAGGTAGATGAAACAAATTATTTTATAGTATTAGAAGGTTTAGTTACAGGAGAAGGGGAGGTTGGTGAAACAGATCATTTTACAGTATCAGAAGGTTTAGTTATAGGAGAAGGGGAGGTAGCTGAAATAGATTATTTTACAGTATCAGAAGGTTTACTTATAGGAGAAGGGGAGGTAGCTGAAACAGATTATTTTACAGTATCAGAAGGTTTAGTTATAGGGGAAGGGGAGGTAGCTGAAACTGATTATTTTACAGTATCAGAAGGTTTAGTTTTAGGAGAAGGGGAGGTAGGTGAAACAGGTTATTTTACAGTATCAGAAGGTTTAGTTATAGGAGAAGGGGATGTAGCTGAAACAGATTATTTTACAGTATCAGAAGGTTTAGTTATAGGAGAAGGGGAGGTAGGTGAACATTATTTTACAGTATCAGAAGGTTTAGTTATAAAAGAACGGGAGGTAATTGAAACAGATTATTTTATAGTATCAGAAGGTTCAGTTATAGGAGAAGGGGAGGTAGCTGAAACAGATTATTTTACAGTTTCAGAAGGTGTATTTATAGGAGAAGGGGAGGTAGGTGAAACAGGTTATTTTACAGTATCAGAAGGTTTAGTTATAGGAGAAGGGGATGTAGCTGAAACAGATTATTTGACAGTATCAGAAGGTTTAGTTGTAGGAGAAGGGGAGGTAGGTGAAACAGGTTATTTTACAGTATCAGAAGGTTTAGTTATAGAACGGGAGGTAGCTGAACAGATTATTTTACAGTATCAGAAGGTTTAGTTTTAGGTGAAGGGGAGGTAGCTGAAACAGATTATTTTACAGTATCAGAAGGTGTATTTATAGGAGAAGGGGACTTAGGTGAAACAGGTTATTTCACAGTATCAGAAGGTTTAGTTATAGGAGAAGGGGTTGTAGCTGAAACAGATTATTTGACAGTATCAGAAGGTTTAGTTGTAGGAGAAGGGGAGGTAGGTGAAACAGGTTATTTTACAGTATCAGAAGGTTTAGTTATAGGAGAAGGGGATGTAGCTGAAACAGATTATTTGACAGTATCAGAAGGTTTAGTTACAGGAGAAGGGGAGGTAGGTGAACATTATTTTACAGTATCAGAAGGTTTAGTTATAAAAGAACGGGAGGTAATTGAAACAGATTATTTTATAGTATCAGAAGGTTCAGTTATAGGAGAAGGGGAGGTAGATGAAAAATATTATTTTACAGTATCAGAGCGTTCAGTTATAGGAGAAGGGGAGGTAGGTGAAACAGACTATTTAAAGTATCAGAAAGTTTAGTTATAGGAGAATGGGAGTTAACTGAAAAATGTTGTTTTACAGTAATACAAGGTTTAGTTATAGGAGAAGGGGAGGAAGCTGAAACAGATTAGTTTACAATATCAGGAGGTTTAGTTATAGGAGAAGTGGAGGTAGCTGAAACAGATTATTTTACAGTATCATAAGTTTTAGTTATAGGAGAAGGGGAGGTAGATGAAACAGATTGTTTTACACTATCAGAAGGTTTAGTTATAGGAGAAGTGGAGGTAGCTGAAACAGATCATTTTACAGTATCAGAAGGTTTAATTATAAGAGAAAGGGAGGTAGGTGAACATTATTTTACAGTATCAGAAGGTTTAGTTATAGGAGAAGGGGAGGTAGCTGAAATAGATTATTTTACAGTATCAGAAAGTTCAATTATAGGAGAAGGGGAGGTAGATGAAAAATATTATTTTACAGTATCAGAGCGTTCAGTTATAGGAGAAGAGGAGGTAGGTGAAACAGACTATTTAAAGTATCAGAAAGTTTAGTTATAGGAGAATGGGAGTTAACTGAAAAGTGTTGTTTTACAGTAATACAAGGTTTAGTTATAGGTGAAGGGGAGGTAGATGAAACAGATTGTTTTACACTATCAGAAGGTTTAGTTATAGGAGAAGGGGAGGTAGCTGAAACAGATTATTTTATAGTATCAGAAGGTTCAGTTATAGGAGATGGGGAGGTAGGTGAAACAGATTATTTTACAGAATCAGAAGGTTCAGTTATAGGAGAAGGGGAGGTAATTGAAACAGATTATTTTACAGAATCAGAAGGTTCAGTTATAGGAGAAGGGGAGGTAGGTGAAACAGATTACTTTACAGTATCAGAAGGTTTATTCATAGGAAAAGGGGAGGTAGGTGAAACAGATTGTTTTACAGTATCAAAAGGTTTAGTTATAGGAGAATGGGAGGTAGATGAAAAAGATTATTTTACAGTATCAGAAGGTTTAGTTATAGAACGGGAGGTAGCTGAACAGATTATTTTACAGTATCAGAAGGTTAAGTTATAGGAGAAGGGGAGGTAGCTGAAATAGATTATTTTACAGTATCAGAAAGTTCAATTATAGGAGAAGGGGAGGTAGATGAAAAATATTATTTTACAGTATCAGAGCGTTCAGTTATAGGAGAAGAGGTAGGTGAAACAGACTATTTAAAGTATCAGAAAGTTTAGTTATAGGAGAATGGGAGTTAACTGAAAATGTTGTTTTACAGTAATACAAAGTTTAGTTATAGGAGAAGGGGAGGTAGCTGAAACATATTATTTTACAGTATCAGAAGGTTTAGTTTTAGGAGAAGGGGAGGTAGCTGAAACAGATTATTTTATAGTATCAGAAGGTTCAGTTATAGGAGAAGGGGAGGTAGGTGAAACATTATTTTCCAGTATCAGAAGGTTAAGTTATTGGAGAAGGGGAGGTAGCTGAAACAGATTGTTTTACAGTATCAGAAGGTTTAGTTATAGGAGAAGGGGAGGTAGCTGAAACAGATTATTTTACAGTATCAGAAGGTTAAGTTATTGGAGAAGGGGAGGTAACTGAAACACATTATTTTACAGTATCTGAAGGTTTAGTTATAGGAGAAGGGGAGGTAGCTGAAACAGATTATTTTACAGTATCAGAAGGTTCAGTTATAGGAGAAGGGGAGGTAATTGAAACATATTATTTTACTGTATCAGAAGGTTCAGTTATAAGTGAAGGGGAGGTAGGTGAAACAGATTATTTAAAGTATCAGAAAGTTTAGTTATAGGAGAAGGGGAGGTAGATGAAACAGATTATTTTACAGTATCAGAAGGTTTAGTTGTAGGAGAAGGGGAGGTAGCTGAAACAGATTATTTTACAGTATAAGAAGGTTTAGTTATAGGAAAAGGGGAGGAAGCTGAAACAGATTATTTTACAGTATCAGACGGTTTAGTTGTAGAAGGGGAGGTAGATGAAACATATTATTTTACTGTATCAGAAGGTTCAGTTATAAGTGAAGGGGAGGTAGGTGAAACAGATTATTTAAAGTATCAGAAAGTTTAGTTATAGGAGAAGGGGAGGTAGATGAAACAGATTATTTTACAGTATCAGAAGGTTTATTTGTAGGAGAAGGGGAGGTAGCTGAAACAGATTATTTTACAGTATAAGAAGGTTTAGTTATAGGAAAAGGGGAGGAAGCTGAAACAGATTATTTTACAGTATCAGACGGTTTAGTTGTAGAAGGGGAGGTAGCTGAAACATATTATTTTACAGTATCATAAGGTTCAGTCATAGGAGAAGGGGAGGTAGGTGAAACAGATTATTTAAAGTATCAGAAAGTTTAGTTATAGGAGAATGGGAGTTAACTGAAAAATGTTGTTTTACAGTAATACAAGGTTTAGTTATAGGAGAAGGGGAGGTAGCTGAAACATATTATTTTACAGTATCATAAGTTTTAGTTATAGGAGAAGGGGAGGTAGATGAAACAGATTGTTTTACAGTATCAGAATGTTTAGTTATAGGAGAAGTGGAGGTAGGTGAAACAGATTATTTTACAGTATCAGAAGGTTTAGTTATAGGAGAAGGGGAGGTAGCTGAAATAGATTATTTTACAGTATCAGAAAGTTCAATTATAGGAGAATGGGAGGTAGATGAAAAATATTATTTTATAGTATCAGAGCATTCAGTTATAGGAGAAGAGGAGGTAGGTGAAACAGACTATTTAAAGTATCAGAAAGTTTAGTTATAGGAGAATGGGAGTTAACTGAAAAATGTTGTTTTACAGTAATACAAGGTTTAGTTATAGGTGAAGGGGAGGAAGCTGAAACAGATTATTTTACAGAATCAGAAGGTTCAGTTATAGGAGAAGGGGAAGTAGCTGAAACAGATTATTTTACAGTATCAAAAGGTTTAGTTATAGGAGAATGGGATGTAGCTGAATCAGATTATTTTACAGTATCAGAAGGTTTAGTTATAGGAGAAGGGGATGTAGCTGAAACAGATTATTTGACAGTATCAGAAGGTTTAGTTGTAGGAGAATGGCAGGTACCTGAGACAGTTTATTTTACGGTATCAGAAGTTTTAGTTATAAGAGAAGGGAAGGTAGCTGAAACTGATTATTTTCCAGTATCAGAAGGTTAAGTTATTGGAGAAGGGGATGTAGCCGAAACAAATTATTTTACAGTATCAGAAGGTTTAGTTATAGTAGAAGAGGCAGTAGCTGAAACAGATTATTTTACACTATCAGAAGGTTTGGTTATAAGAGAAGGGGAGGCAGCTGAAACAGATTATTTTACTGTATCAGAAGGTTTAGTTATAGTAGAAGGGGCAGTAGCTGAAACAAATTATTTTACAGAATCAGAGGGTTTAGTTATAGGGGAAGGGGAGGTAGCTGAAACAGATTATTTTCTGAAACAGATTATTTTACAGTATCAGAAAGTTCAATTATAGGAGAAGGGGAGGTAGCTGAAACAGATTATTTTACAGTATAAGAACGCTTAGTTATAGGAGAAGGGGCAGTAGCTGAAACATATTATTTTACAGTATCAGAAGGTTCAAGTTATAGGAGAATGTGAGGTAGCTGAAACATTTTATATTACATTATGAGAAGGTTTGGTTATAGGAGAAGAGGAGGTAGCTGAAACATAATTTTACAGTATCATAAGATTTAGTTGTAGTAGAAGGGGAGGTAGCTGAACCATATTATTTTACAGTATCAGAAGGTTTAGTTATAGGAGACGGGGAGGTAGGTGAAACAGATTATTTTACAGTATCAGAAGGTTTAGTTATAGGAGAAGGGGAGGTAGCTGAAACAGATTATTTTACAGTATCAGAAGGTTTAGTTATAGGAGACGGGGAGGTAGGTGAAACAGATTATTTTACAGTATCAGAAGGTTTAGTTATAGGAGAAGGGGAGGTAGCTGAAACAGATTATTTTACAGTATCATAAGATTTAGTTGTAGTAGAAGGGGAGGTAGCTGAACCATATTATTTTACAGTATCAGAAGGTTCAGTTATAGGAGAATGGGAGTTAACTGAAAAATGTTGTTTTACAGTATCAGAAGATTTAGTTATAGGAGAAGGGGAGGTAACTGAAACAGATTATTTTACAGTATCAGAAGGTTTATTTATAGGAGAAGGGGAGGTTGATGAAACAGATTATTTTACACTATCAGAAGGTTTAGTTGTAGGAGAAGGGGAGGTACCTGAACAGATTATTTACGGTATCAGATGCTATAGTATAGGAGAAGGGGAGGTAATTGAAACAGATTATTTTACAGTATCAGAAGGTTCAGTTATAGGAGAAGGGGAGGTAGCCGAAACAGATTATTTTACAGTATAAGAAGGTTTAGTTATAGGAGAAGGGGAGGTAGGTGAAACAGATTATTTTACAGTATCAGAGGGTTTAATTATAGGAAAAGAGAGGTAGGTGAAACAGCTTATTTTTCAGTATCAGAAGGTTTAGTTATAGGAGAAGGGGAGGTAGATGAAACAAATTATTTTATAGTATTAGAAGGTTTAGTTACAGGAGAAGGGGAGGTTGGTGAAACAGATGATTTTACAGTATCAGAAGGTTTAGTTACAGGAGAAGGGGAGGTAGCTGAAATAGATTATTTTACAGTATCAGAAGGTTTACTTATAGGAGAAGGGGAGGTAGCTGAAACAGATTATTTTACAGTATCAGAAGGTTTAGTTATAGGGGAAGGGGAGGTAGCTGAAACAGATTATTTTACAGTATCAGAAGGTTTAGTTTTAGGAGAAGGGGAGGTAGGTGAAACAGATTATTTTACAGTATCAGAAGGTTTAGTTATAGGAGAAGGGGAGGTAGGTGAACATTATTTTACAGTATCAGAAGGTTTAGTTATAAAAGAACGGGAGGTAATTGAAACAGATTATTTTATAGTATCAGAAGGTTCAGTTATAGGAGAAGGGGAGGTAGCTGAAATAGATTATTTTACAGTATCAGAAAGTTCAGTTATAGGAGAAGGGGAGGTAGGTGAAACAGATTATTTTACAGTATCAGAAGGTTTAGTTATAGAGAACGGGAGGTAGCTGAAACAGATTTTTTTACAGTATCAGAAGGTTTAGTTATAGGAGAAGGGGAGGTAGCTGAACAGATTATTTTACAGTATCAGAAGGTTAAGTTATAGGAGAAGGGGAGGTAGCTGAAACAGATTATTTTATAGTATCAGAAGGTGTATTTATAGGAGAAGGGGAGGTAGGTGAAACAGGTTATTTTACAGTATCAGAAGGTTTAGTTGTAGGAGAAGGGGAGGTAGCTGAAACAGATTATTTTACAGTATCAGAAGGTTTAGTTATAGGAGAAGGGGAGGTAGGTGAACATTATTTTACAGTATCAGAAGGTTTAGTTATAAAAGAACGGGAGGTAATTGAAACAGATTATTTTATAGTATCAGAAGGTTCAGTTATAGGAGAAGGGGAGGTAGCTGAAAAAGATTATTTTACAGTATCAGAAAGTTCAATTATAGGAGAAGGGGAGGTAGGTGAAACATTATTTTACAGTATCAGAAGGTTTAGTTATAGAACGGGAGGTAGCTGAAACAGATTTTTTTACAGTATCAGAAGGTTTAGTTATAGGAGAAGGGGAGGTAGCTGAACAGATTATTTTACAGTATCAGAAGGTTAAGTTATAGGAGAAGGGGAGGTAGCTGAAACAGATTATTTTATAGTATCAGAAGGTGTATTTATAGGAGAAGGGGAGGTAGGTGAAACATTATTTTACAGTATCAGAAGGTTTAGTTGTAGGAGAATGGGAGGTAACTGAAACAGATTATTGTACAGTATCAGAAGGTTTAGTTATAGTAGAAGGGGAGGTAGGTGAACATTATTTTACAGTATCAGAAGGTTTAGTTATAAAAGAACGGGAGGTAATTGAAACAGATTATTTTATAGTATCAGAAGGTTCAGTTATAGGAGAAGGGGAGGTAGCTGAAATAGATTATTTTACAGTATCAGAAAGTTCAGTTATAGGAGAAGGGGAGGTAGGTGAAACAGATTATTTTACAGTATCAGAAGGTTTAGTTATAGAACGGGAGGTAGCTGAAACAGATTTTTTTACAGTATCAGAAGGTTTAGTTATAGGAGAAGGGGAGGTAGCTGAACAGATTATTTTACAGTATCAGAAGGTTAAGTTATAGGAGAAGGGGAGGTAGCTGAAACAGATTATTTTACAGTATCAGAAGGTGTATTTATAGGAGAAGGGGACTTAGGTGAAACAGGTTATTTTACAGTATCAGAAGGTTTAGTTATAGGAGAAGGGGAGGTAGCTGAAACAGATTATTTTACAGTATCAGAAGGTTTAGTTGTAGGAGAAGGGGCGGTAGCTGAAACATATTATTTTATAGTATCAGAAGGTGTATTTATAGGAGAAGGGGAGGTAGGTGAAACAGGTTATTTTACAGTATCAGAAGGTTTAGTTGTAGGAGAAGGGGAGGTAGCTGAAAGATTATTTTACAGTATCAAAAGGTTCAGTTATAGAGCTTTACCAGAAAGGCTCATCCCGACTCTGCTACACTTTGCTGTGAAGGAAAGGTTAGTTTGCTGTTATTTTTTGTATTTCTGTATTGCCTTTCTATATTTTGAATACTGTAGTTTATTTTCTTTACCTTGTGTTTTGCTTGCATTCTGTTTTAACAGCATATTAAAACTTCAAAAGAGACCACAGCTCTCTCTGTTCTGAGTCAGGCAGAATTTTTTCCTGCCCTCCCACCCATTTAAGTTGTCTTGTTAAATACCACTGTCTTTCTAGTTGCCCGCCTCTTATGTTAATCTGACCATATATCTCATTTCTCTACTTTCACTGGCTTATGTGAGTAATCACAAAACCATCACTTTTGAAATCCCACCCCTTCAATTATTTAAATTTATTGGCCATCCTACAGTATTTCATAGTACCAAAATACAAAAGTAACCACCCCTTTCAGTCCATCTTGCTGTTTTAAAAATACTAACTCTCCACTAAACCTTAACTTTTTAAACAGGTAAAACTCAAGTTACCTACTTTCATATCTAACTTCTCTAGTGCACACTGCAGAGTGCATTCTTTTCAATCTTACCTTTAAGCATCCCTGTTACTAGCACTTTCTCTAATACCTAAAGATCATCTCTACTTGACTCCAAGTAGACTTTTCTCTATCTGTTAAACCTAGCACTTGCTCCTACAGTATTACCTTGATAATGCACTCTTATAAATAGCACCCCAAAAGGCAAACCCCCATTTCTCGGTCACCCACGTCCCCAGAATCTCTTTTAAAGTTTTTTGTCTAGTCCTTCTAGCATGTCGAGGATCAGTTGCTAGTGTCCTCTCCTGCTCAGCTGGTGAACCTGGGAATATTGAGGCAATGTTACAATTGCCTCATGTACACAGACAACCCTCTCCTCCTCCCACAAAACACAAATACATGCGAGAGATGCAACTATACGGCCAAACTGGAGGCTGAGCTCTCTCAACATAGGACTGGCAAGACCAGTCAGGAGGAGAAGGTTACCACACACACTATAGACCCAGTCTCACATAGTACCATCACAACCTCAAATCATACACATAAACACACAAAGACATACTTGGCGGCTCTGATCAAAAATCTACCAAAACAGCAGAGGCCACCAAAGCAGACACCCAAACAACCACCACCTCAGAACACAACACCTGCAACACATAGACCTCACAGTCAGAGTGTCAAACAGTCACAGCCCTTAAGGCCAAACACAATGCCAGACACACTAGTCATTGGTGACTCCATAGTCAGACACACTGACGTGCCGCTCACCAGACTGAGTAAGGAGAAGGTCACAGTAAGCTGCCTGTCGGGCGCTAGAATCCGCCACATAATGCAAGCACTCAGGTCTCTCAACAGCAGGTACAAATACGACTCAGTCATTGTCCACGCTGGTGTAAACGACCTGAGATGTACCTCCTTGGACTACATGAAAAGAGACATTGAGGAGCTCTCTGATTATGTAGCCCAGGCAGGTATGACCCTGACCTTGAGCAGTATCCTACCTTCACCAAGAATGATGCCACAATACAGAGATAAGATGATCAGCTTTAACAATTGGCTTAAACTCTGGTGTCATTCAAAGGGGATCCAATGTCTGTCTGCCTGGGATGACATGCTGGACAAGCCACGCTGCTTCGTTAAGGCGGCTTGCACCTGTCACCCCTGGGATTCCGGATATTGGCAAAGGCTCTTGCCACCCCATAGTGCCTTTTTAGGTAAGGCTCAAATTCTAAACCTACCACCCTAGAACACAAAAAGGAAAAAAACTAAGGGTAATGCTGCTCAATGCCAGAAGTCTAAATCTCAAAATGCACGCGACTCGAGGCCCTTCTCAGTATGGAGAACATCGATGTCTGTGCAGTGACAGAAACCTGGTTCAAGGCTGAGAGCACCCCAGCACTATCAGGTTTTACCTCTTATCATGTGTTCCGCCCCAAAATCCGGACAATACCAAGAAAGGAGGGGGTATCCATATTCATCAAGGACACCCACACCTCAAGACTGGTGGCAACGACGATGCATCGGAGACCATCCAGGTGCAATTAACCATAGGCAAGACTGCTCTGCAAATTGAAGCATGTTACAGGCCACCCTCACAAACTCAGGAACCTCACATGGCCTTCCTGAAAACACTAGAGGGATAAATGTATCACCAAACACCATCATACTAGGTGACTTCAATTACCCTAATATAGACTGGGAACACTACTCAAGCCCAAACACCCTAGCCCAAAAGTTCCTGGAATTCATAAACTCAAATACCATGGAACAACTAGTCACCATCCCCACAAGAGGAGAAAACATACTTGATCTCATCATCACGAACATGGGAGCACAATGTTCAACACCGGAACTATACCCCTCACTGGTGAGATCAGATCACAAACTAATCTCGCTGGAGGTCCTCATCCCACCCGCACCTGAAATAAAAAAGACCACAGTAAAGAACTTCTCGAAAGCCGATTTCACACTTCTAAAGACTAGTGTGGTCTCCTTTAAGGCCCCAAGCCGGGGAAAACAGTACTCAAGCCGCTGAATCACTTACAAATGCCTTCTACCAGCACCTGCAGGACTGCATGGATAAGGCAATCCCAAGCAAAACAAAGACTCTTTGTACCAAAGGCAAGCGTCAGTCTGGTGGACCCCAGCCATAAACAAACTCTACAACAAAAGGAGGAAGCTACTACAAGATAGAGCAAAATCCTTAAAAGGTAAGACACCCTTGATCACTATAAGTAAAAACTAAGAGCTCTCATAAAATCATCCAAAGCAAATTTTGAGAGAAAAATAGCTAAAGACTCAAAAGACAATCATAAGGCCTTCTTTAACTATGTTAGAAACCTGGGAGGAAACTCCCAGATATGCTCAGAACTAGTTCAAAATGATGTGAAGATTACTGATCCTACAGACATTGCCAACATACTGGCTGACAGGTTCAGTGCAAACTCCCCCCCCAAAAGGAGAGATATCTATACCAGCATTGCAGCCCCCAAACATCTCCAACGCCCAAGTGAGAACTGCTCTCTCCAAAGCCAAAACACCAGCAACCCTGGGACCTGATGGTGTCCCCGGCTGTGTGCTCCACGAACTCAACGAGGAATTAAACCCACAGCTAGGACAGCTGTTTAATCATAGTCTTACCTCTGGATACGTACTCCAGGAGTGGCGACTGCAACTGTGGTCCCACTTCACAAAGGCGGTGCCTCCGACCCTGGAAATTACCGCCCATTAGCTTGACAAGCCTTATCTGCAAAGCCATGGAGAGGATCATAATGGACCTCATAAATAAAGACATAGGAATTTGCAGACTTTGGATCCATCCCAGTTTGGCTTTGTCAAAGGCAGATCATGCCTTCTAAACTTGGTTGACTTTTCAAACAGACACCAAAGCCATTGATGAGGGAAAGGCAGTCCATACAGCCTACCTCGATCTGGCAAAGGCCTTCGATACAATACCCCACTCAGGTATCATTGAAAAACTCATCAGCTTAAATGTTAACCCATACATCACAAGATGGGTTGCAAACTGGCTGAGTGACAGAACCCACAGGGTCAGAGTTGCTGGCGCCATGTCAGACTCAAAGCCTGTCACAAGTGGTGTACCACAGGGCTCAGTCCTGGGCCCACTCTTGTTTGGCATCTACTTTTCAGTACAAGCAAACACAGGAGGGTTATGGCTGACAAAGTTTGCAGATGACTGCAAACTGGGCGCCATAGTAGAAAACACATCTGACACAGATATCCTTCAGAAGGGTCTCACAGAAATGGATAACTGGTGCCAGAGCCATGGCCTAAAGTTAAATGCCAAAAAATGCATAGTCATACCCTTTGGGAAAAACAAGGTTACCCCTAGCTACCAAATAGGTGGCAATCCACTGAGCACAGAAGTTATCAGGGACCTGGGGACCCAGGTTGATAGTAGTCTGTCATTCAACACCCATGTAGCTAAAGTAGTTAGGAAAACCTTCTACATTACCCACCTTATCATGAAGGGATTCTCATCTAGGTCAAGGGAGGTCATAGTCTCCCTATACTCATCACTCATCAGACCAATGATTGAGTACAATGCCCCATTCGGAATGTATCTGACCCGACACTTGCAGCAGCTGGAGAGGCCACAAAAGTTCCTCACCAAAAGGATAAAGGGTCTCAAACATCTGTCCTATGCTGCCCGACTGAAAGAACTCCAGCTCTATTCAGTCGCCACCGCTTGCTCAGAGGTGACCTTTGCCTAACATACAAGGCCATGTCAAACCCAGATTTGATGAATATGCTTCACCTCAAAAATCTAGATCCGTCAGAGCCACAAGGGCGGAGACTTAAACCGACATGGCTATTAATAGGACGTGCTGGAGGGATAGATTCATCACCCAAAGACTCCCTATGCTGTGGAATAAAATCCCGGTATATGTGAGGCAGAGCACCTCGCTGGCCTTGTTCAAGAGAAATCTTGACCAATGGATGGGAGATCGCAGATATACCCCAGGGATTATCTCAGTGTCACTGCTCGGCAGAGGCACAGCAAACTAATGGGTATAGTTCCCCATACTAAAGGGGTGGCGTAAGCCACAAAACTATGGGCTAGGCTTGTAAATGCCCTTGGGCAGATAGCCTAGTATGAACCTATGAACCTATGAACCTATAGGAGAAGGGGAGGTAGATTTTACAGTATCAGAGCGTTCAGTTATAGGAGAAGGGGAGGTAGGTGAAACAGACTATTTAAAGTATCAGAAAGTTTAGTTATAGGAGAATGGGAGTTAACTGAAAAATGTTGTTTTACAGTAATACAAGGTTTAGTTATAGGAGAAGGGGAGGAAGCTGAAACAGATTAGTTTACAATATCAGGAGGTTTAGTTATAGGAGAAGTGGAGGTAGCTGAAACAGATTATTTTACAGTATCATAAGTTTTAGTTATAGGAGAAGGGGAGGTAGCTGAAACAGATTATTTTACAGTATCAGAAGGTTTAGTTATAGGAGAAGGGGAGGTAGCTGAAATAGATTATTTTACAGTATCAGAAAGTTCAATTATAGGAGAAGGGGAGGTAGATGAAAAATATTATTTTACAGTATCAGAGCGTTCAGTTATAGGAGAAGAGGTAGGTGAAACAGACTATTTAAAGTATCAGAAAGTTTAGTTATAGGAGAATGGGAGTTAACTGAAAAATGTTGTTTTACAGTAATACAAGGTTTAGTTATAGGAGAAGGGGAGGAAGCTGAAACATATTATTTTACAGTATCAGAAGGTTTAGTTTTAGGAGAAGGGGAGGTAGCTGAAACAGATTATTTTATAGTATCAGAAGGTTCAGTTATAGGAGAAGGGGAGGTAGGTGAAACATTATTTTCCAGTATCAGAAGGTTAAGTTATTGGAGAAGGGGAGGTAACTGAAACACATTATTTTACAGTATCAGAAGGTTTAGTTATAGGAGAAGGGGAGGTAGCTGAAACAGATTATTTTACAGTATCAGAAGGTTTAGTTATAGAAGAAGGGGAGGTAGCTGAAACAGATTATTTTACAGAATCAGAACGTTCAGTTATAGGAGAAGGGGAGGTAGCTGAAACAGATTATTTTATAGTATCAGAAGGTTCAGTTATAGGAGAAGGGGAGGTAGGTGAAACAGATTATTTTACAGTATCAGAAGGTTTAGTTATAGAAGAAGGGGAGGTAGCTGAAACAGATTATTTTACAGAATCAGAACGTTCAGTTATAGGAGAAGGGGAGGTAGCTGAAACAGATTATTTTATAGTATCAGAAGGTTCAGTTATAGGAGAAGGGGAGGTAGGTGAAACATTATTTTCCAGTATCAGAAGGTTAAGTTATTGGAGAAGGGGAGGTAACTGAAACACATTATTTTACAGTATCAGAAGGTTTAGTTATAGGAGAAGGGGAGGTAGCTGAAACAGATTATTTTACAGTATCAGAAGGTTTAGTTATAGAAGGGGAGGTAGCTGAAACAGATTATTTTACAGAATCAGAAGGTTCAGTTATAGGAGAGGGGGAGGTAATTGAAACAGATTATTTTACAGAATCAGAAGGTTCAGTTATAGGAGAAGGGGAGGTAATTGAAACATATTATTTTACTGTATCAGAAGGTTCAGTTATATTATTCAACACACCTATACCTCAATGTGTTAAAAAGATTAAGCTTCCCTTGTTATGGTCTATCCTAGCAGTGGCTAGGAAAATAATAACTAGAAATTGGATTTCAGATACACCTCCTTCGTTCAATGAATTTAAAAATGTTATGAATATAATGTGTCATATGGAAATAAGCACAATTAGAATGAGAACAACTAGAAAAACATCACATTTTATTGTATGGGATAATTTACAAAATTTGTTAAAAAAATTCTAATTTCAATAGCACAGTATTTTAGTTTAATTAATTGATCTGATTGTAGTGGATGTCTTTGTAAATACTTTAGTTGTTTTGTTGAATATTATAATAATACCTATTTTTAATTATTTGTATAAAATTGTTATGATATTTCTCTTATATGTTAAAACAATAAATTTGTTTTAAAAAAAAAAAAAAAAGAAGGTTCAGTTATAAGTGAAGGGGAGGTAGATGAAACAGATTATTTTACAGTATCAGAAGGTTTAGTTGTAGGAGAAGGGGAGGTAGCTGAAACAGATTATTTTACAGTATAAGAAGGTTTAGTTATAGGAAAAGGGTGGTAGGTGAAACAGATTATTTTTCAGTATCAAAAGGTTTAGTTATAGGAAAAGGGAGTTAGGTGAAACAGATTATTTTTCAGTATCAAAAGCTTTAGTTATAGGAGAAGGGGAGGAAGCTGAAACAGATTATTTTACAGTATCAGACGGTTTAGTTGTAGAAGGGGAGGTAGCTGAAACATATTATTTTACAGTATCATAAGGTTCAGTCATAGGAGAAGGGGAGGTAGGTGAAGCAGATTATTTAAAGTATCAGAAAGTTTAGTTATAGGAGAATGGGAGTTAACTGAAAAATGTTGTTTTACAGTAATACAAGGTTTAGTTATAGGAGAAGGGGAGGTAGCTGAAACATATTATTTTACAGTATCATAAGTTTTAGTTATAGGAGAAGGGGAGGTAGATGAAACAGATTGTTTTACAGTATCAGAATGTTTAGTTATAGGAGAAGTGGAGGTAGCTGAAACAGATTATTTTACAGTATCAGAAGGTTTATTTATAGGAGAAGGGGAGGTAGGTGAAACAGATTATTTTACAGTATCAGAAGGTTTAGTTATAGGAGAAGGGTAGGTAGCTGAAACAGATCATTTTACACTATCAGAAGGTTTAATTATAAGAGAAGGGGAGGTAGGCGAACATTATTTTACAGTATCAGAAGGTTTAGTTATAGGAGATGGGGAGGTAGCTGAAACAGATTATTTTACAGTATAAGAACGCTTAGTTATAGGAGAAGGGAGGTAGGTGAAACATTATTTTACAGTATCAGAAGGTTTAGTTATAGGAGAAGGGGAGGTAGCTGAAACAGATTGTTTTACAGTATCAGAAGGTTTAGTTATAGGGAAGGGGGGTAGCTGAACAGATTGTTTTACAGTATCAGAAGGTTTAGTTATAGGGAAGGGGGGTAGCTGAACAGATTATTTTACAGTATCAGAAGGTTTAGTTATAGAAGAAGGGGAGGTAGCTGAAACAGATTGTTTTCCAGTATCAGAAGGTTTAGTTATAGGAGAAGGGGAGGTAGCTGAAACAGATTATTTTACAGAATCAGAAGGTTCAGTTGTAGGAGAAGGGGAGGTAGATGAAACATTATTTTACAGTATCAGAAGGTTCAGTTATAAGTGAAGGGGAGGTAGGTGAAACATTATTTAAAGTATCAGAAAGTTTAGTTATAGGAGAATGGGAGTTAACTGAAAAATGTTGTTTTACAGTATTAAAAGGTTTAGTTGTAGGAGAAGGGGTGGAAGCTGAAACAGATTATTTTACAGTATCAGAAGGTTTAGTTATAGGAGAAGGGGAGATAGCTGAAACAGATTATTTTACAGTATCATAAGTTTTAGTTATAGGAGAAGGGGAGGTAGATGAAAAGTACAGATGTCCTTCAAGAATGCAACTGCAGTCATAACATATGGGATGTCCTGCCTCAGGCAGCCCTCGGTCGGCCGGATTCCAAAGTCTGGGTCCGACATCGGCTGATGTCGCATTTCTCTCCGATGTCAGAGCGGCTGGAGTACATAAGCATCAGCTGACGCCATCTTCTTCAGTCTTTCTTGCCGCACGGTGCCCGAAGCAGAAGCAGTTCGCAAGTGCCAGTCGGTCAGCTCCTGTATTCTTCGAAACCGAAGTCATCAAAAAAGCTAAGTACCCCGTTGGGGACCTTTTCTTGCCTCAGCTGATGTCAGAAATTACTGAAAAAGTAAATAATTGTTTGTCTTGTGGTAAACAAATACCTCATAAGGATTTCCACTCTTACTGCCTCCCTTGCCTTGGCCCAGACCACGACGTCTCGGCCTGTGCCGCCTGTGCTCGCTTCAATAAGCGCACTCTCAGGTGCCGGGCGGAGTTCGCTGAAGACTTTTTCGGCGATAAATTTGACTATACAATGCCGTCGGAACATCCGACAACTCAGACTCCTAAGAAACGAAAAGACCGGGACCAACATCCTCGGCCCGCGTCTTCCACCGACACCACGCCAAAATTAACCGCGAGTGCTCCGGTTCCCTCTGAGGCGGTTATTCCTCCGCTCCAAACCGAAGACACCGCATTACCGATACCTCCGATACCGGAGGCAACTCCGACGCCAGTTATTGACTTTCCTCCGGATACTGAAACCGAGGAAATGCCCGAGACCATTGCTGTTGATAAGGTGACTCTTGCACGTGAAGCGGCTAGGCCTCCCATGTCCATGTCTATCAAGGTCTACACACGTGCCAAGGCAGCCAGCAAGTCCAAGCATCTTTCTGCTAAAACCTTACCTCAGCCTACTCCTGAAACTCAAATCATGGATATGGCCGCAGATTTAATTTCCCTGATCAGAGGTTCCCAGGCCCATCCTGAGAGAGGATCCCAGCCTCCTCCTGATAAGAGGCCCAGGGTTGAACCCTCTGACCCTCTTCCTACAGATGAAGATTATGAGGACTCTGTTCACTCCGAAAGGCAGGAAGAGCCCTTCCAGACCTATGAGGATTCAGATGCAGAGGACTCCATTCCCTCGGCTTCTCCTCCTGAGGATATGTCTTTTGGGGAAGTTCTGCATTCCATGAGGGAGCAGTTTAAGTGGCAAGGCCAGGAATATTCAGATTCCAGAAAGCGCCTTCGAACCTTCCTTAAAAAGCCCCAACACAGACCCTTAGCTATACCTCCTGTGCTTGATGTTTTGGATGATTTATACTCTGACACCAGTGTTACCCCTGATACTCTTCCTCCTGCTCCTGTCAAGCCTGACAGATATTATAGGGTCCCAGAAACACATTCTCATTTCTTTAGGGCCCATGCTGTTGATTTAGAAACAATTTCCCAGGGGCCTAAAGGGGTTTCAGCTACCACCTCCAAAAACCCTTTGCCTTCCGACAGCGAAGCAAGGTCCTTAGAGAGATGGGGGAAGAAGGTCTACACCTCCACTACTTTATCTATGAGAGCTCTCAATTGTCTCTTTCACATGTTTCAATATCAGGATTTCCTGTTAGATGTTTTACAGAAATGATTGGCCTCCCCTGAACCTTTAGATAGGAAGTCTTTGCAGGAGGCTGTACACAATTCTCAGCAAGTTAGCAATCATTTTCTACAGTGTGGATATGATGCATTGGAAGCTTCATGTAGGGCAGCTATGACAGGGGCGGTCATTTGTAGACATGCATGGTTAAAAGATCAACCTTTACCAGATCATGTTAAGGCAAAACTTCTTGATGCACCCTTGGAAAAGAACAAGCTTTTTGGTGCTAATGCTAAAGATGTGTTAAAGTCCATTGAGGAAAAAGCCAAGTCAGTTCAGACAGTCAAAGATTTCCTCCAGGTTCAGCCACCCAGATTCAGCAGGAACTGCCCTTCTACAAACTGGTCCTTTCCTAATCCTGAAAGATTTCAAAGGGGCAAAACAGGCGTGCCCGAGGAAGAGGCCAGTACAGAGGATCCTACAGGGGACGACAATGGCAACCAGCAAACCAAAGAAGTGACACAGGGGTTTCTCTCGCCCCACAGGGACAATCTCAATGACTTTCCTCTAGTTCCGCTGACCAAGGAGCAAGCAGAAGCTCCTTTGGGCGGAAAATTATCTCTGTTTACAAAAAATTGGCACAAACTGACAAAGGACAAATGGATTTTGGACATTATAGACCACGGTTACAGGTTCCATTTTCATACCTTGCCAAGAAAACTAGGCATGCCAAACCTTCCACAAAATCAGAGGGCAGAGGCTATCAAGCAAATTTCTCTGCTTGCTCAGATCAAAGCAATAGAAAAAGTTCCACAACAAGAACACGGTCAGGGGTTTTACTCAAGACTGTTCCTTGTTCCAAGAAAAGAAACTCAATGGAGATCAATACTGGACTTGTCCGCTTTAAACACTTTTCTCATAGTACCAAAGTTCAAAATGCTGACTCTACAGCAACTCCTTCCCATGCTGGGCAAGGGGTCTTGGCTGATTACTCTGGACCTCAAGGAGGCATACCTGCATGTCCCTATCAGACACAGCTGCAGAAGATACCTCAGATTTCTTGCAGGGCCAGAGCATTATCAATTCTCAGCATTGCCATTTGGCTTATCTACTGCGCCCAGAGTATTCACGAAATGCCTGGCTTCAGTAATTGCTCATTGCAGGCTCCAGGGATTCAAATCTACCCGCATCTGGACGATTGCCTCGTACAAGCGGACGACAAACTAACTTTGACAAAAAACTTGAATTATGTCATACATTTGCTACAGGCTCTGGGATACACAGTCAACTTTCAAAAGTCAATACTTCAGCCATCCCAGCAAATTACCTTCTTAGGAGCCAAACTAGACACAGCCTCTCAAATGGCTTACCTGACAGAAGACAAGCAAAACAAGTTAACTCATAACTTCAAAAGTTTAGCAAAGCTCACCCAGATGACTGCAAGGAGATTCCTACAGGCCCTGGGTTACATGGCATCCTGCATTCTCCTGGTTCCACTAGCAAGACTACACATGAGAAAGCTTCAATGGTACCTAAAAAGCTTATGGTCTCAACACAGCAACAACCTAGAAGCAACCATACCGCTCATTCCATGTCTTCAAAAGGAATTTCTATGGTGGGCCTCAGTAAGCCAGTCAAACATGGGTGTGTCATTCAAAAAACCTCAGATAACACAGACCATGACCACAGACGCCTCAGACCTTGGATGGGGGGCGCACATGGAGGGCAGATGTATTCAAGGACAATGGTCTCCAAAGGAAACACATCTGCATATCAACCAAAAAGAAATGCTGGCAGTAATGCATGCCATCGAGGCCTTCGGACAACAACTACAACCAGGCCACCTACTAATACGGACAGACAACACCACTGTGATGTGGTACATAAACAAGCAGGGGGGCACTCATTCTTACCCCTTTGCAGACTGACAATGAATCTTTGGGAAAATCACTGAGCCTAAACATACAGTTGCAATCCCAGTTTGTTCCAGGCAAAGACAATGTTCTGGCGGACAGTCTAAGCAGGAATTTCTTGGACCCACACGAATGGAGGTTACATCCAGAAATCTTTATACGACTCACTTCGACATGGGGCAGGCCGGACGTAGACCTATTTGCCTCCCACCTCAATCATCACTTACAAATGTTCTGTTCAAGGACATATCATCCACAAGCATGGAAAATAGATGCTCTCTCATTCAACTGGAGCTCCCTAAAAATCTATGCATTTCCACCTCTGCCACTGATGACCACAGTGTTACTAAAGATCAAAGCAGAGCAGCCCAAGGGGATCCTAATAGCTCCAGACTGGCCAAGACAACACTGGTACCCACTACTATGGAGCATATGTCACAACAAAACGTGGGACCTCCCCCAATGGCCCCAACTTTTGACTCAACACAACTTCAGGACAGTTCATCCCAACTTCCAGACGCTACAGCTAACAGCTTGGGAGATCCCATGAATAACCTCAACCTACCTCTTTCCAAGGAAGTCCAGCGGATACTGACAGAAGCCCACAGACCATCCACCAGAAAGGTTTACTCAGCCAAATGGAAGAGATTCAGCATTTGGAATACCACCAAGGGCCATGATGCATCACTTTTGAGCATCCCACTCATCCTGGAATATTTGGCAGATATGCTACATAATGGACTCTCATACTCCTCTATAAAAATACATGCTTCAGCTTTCTCAGCTAGATACAACACTGATCCACCTGTGTTTTTGCATCCTTTGTTAAGGCAATTTCTTAGAGGAATCAAGAATATAAAGCCCCCAAGAAAGGCACCAGTACCAGCTTGGGACCTTAACTTTGTCCTAGAAAAATTGACTCTACCTCCCTTTGAGCCAGCATCTTCTGTGGATTTACAATTTCTTTCCTGGAAGACAGCTTTCCTGTTGGCCATTACCGCAGCAAGAAGGGTTTTGGAATTACAGGCCCTAATGGCTATACCACCGTTCATAACTTTTCACAGAGACAGGGTCTCCTTACGAACCAACCCTACCTTTCTCCCAAAAGTGGTATCTAGGGTTTCTTTAAATCAAGCAATTCACATGCCTACTTTCTTTTCCAATCCTGAGAACAAAGGGGAAAGACTGCTGCATACCTTGGACATTCACAGACAACTTCGCTACTACCTGGACAGAACCAAGACCAGTAGGAAGTCTAATCAGCTTTTTGTAGCTTACGCCCCTGGAGTACAAGGAAAAGCAATTTCCAAACAGACAATTTCAAAATGGATTGGACATTCCATCAGATTCTGTTATTCCTTCCATGGAAAGAGTGTGCCAGCCAATGTCAGACCACACTCCACCAGAGCTACAGCCACCTCTACAGCATTCTTAAGAGGGGTGCCTACAAAAGACATTCTAGAAGCTGCTACATGGAGCTCCGTGCATACATTTTCCAAACACTACAACCTTCCTCTATATTCCAGATCCAGGGCAGGCTTTGCTTCGGCAGTCCTGCAGGGATTGATAGCTACACCATCCTTTTCTTATAGCCACCTCCCCCAGCTAAGCTATGGTATTCAACCCATATTTTATGACTGCAGTTGCATTCTTGAAGGACAGAGTACAGTTTTGTACCTACCATAAATGTAGATGTCTGATAGATATGCAACTGCAGTCGGGTTTTCCCTCCCTCCTTCCCCTCTATGCCTTGGGTCCACTCCTATCCCTGTTATCCTTAGCTGGGGATATCTGTTATGGTGTATCTGTTTATTGCTTATTTATTTGTCTGGAAACCTGTTTTATCTTCCAATTTGATTACAGCCTTCCTTGGAGGGCACCTGGCATCTGGGGCAAGAAACACTGAAGAAGATGGCGGCTGATGCTTATGTACTCCAGCAGCTCTGACGCCGGAGAGAAATGCGACATCAGCCGACGTTGACCCAGACTTTGGAATCCGGACCGAGGGCTGCCTGAGGCAGGACAACCCATATGTGATGACTGCAGTTGCATATCTATCGGACATCTACATTTATGGTAGGTACAAAACTGTGCTTTTTGTACCTACCGTAAATGTAGATGTCCGATAGGTATGCATCTGCAGTCATCACATATGGGTTGTCCTGCCTCAGGCAGCCCTTCGGTCGGCCGGATTCCAAAGTCTGGGTCTGGCCTCGGCTGATGTCGCACTTTCCTGACGCCAGAGCCTGGGGTATAAGCATCAGCCGCGCCATCTTCCTCAGTTTTTCTTGCCCCAGATGCCAGGTGCCCTCTAGGAAGGCTAAATTTGGATAAATGCAATAAAATTCCAAACATTTGCAAAAATATATATATACATGTATATACAAACAAATACACCATAATAGATTCCCCCAGCTAGCTAAAAGAGGGGTAAGCACCCTAGGTATACCACAGAGTGGTAGGAGGGAGGGTAAACCTGACTGCAGATGCATACCTATCGGACATCTACATTTATGGTAGGTACAAAACTGTACTATGTCCTTCAAGGATGCATCTGCAGTCATCACATATGGGTAGAATACCATAGCCAAACTGGGGGTGGAGGTACTAAATGAAGGATGGTGTAGTTAAGATACCCTGCAGGACTGCCGTAGCAAACCCTGCTCTGGATCTGGAGTATAAAGGCAAATTGTAATGCTTGGCACATGTATGCACGGAGCTCCATGTAGCAGCTTCTAAAATGTCCTTGGTAGCCACCCCTCTTAGGAAGGCTGTGGTGGTGGCTGTGGCTCTCGTGCAATGAGGTCTAATGTTAGCTGGCACAGTCTTTCCATGAAAGGAGTAACAAAAACGAATGCAATTTCCTATCCATTTGGAAATTGTTTGTTTGGAAATTGCTTTTCCTTGTACTCCAGCAGCATATGCTACAAACAACTGGTCAGTCTTTCTGTAACTTTTAGTTCTGTCCAAGTAGTAGCGTAGTTGTCTGTGTATGTCCAGGGTGTGCAGAAGTCTTTCCCCTTTATTTTGTGACTGTGGGAAGAATGTAGGCAAGTGAATAGCTTGGTTCAAAGATACCGTGGATACCACCTTTGGCATGAATGTAGGATTGGTCCTCAAAGAAACTCTGTCCTGATGAAAGATAAGGAAAGGCTGCACCGCCATTAAAGCTTGTAGCTCAGATACTCTTCTTGCTGAGGTTATGGCCAGAAGGAAGGCAGTTTTCCAAGACAAAAACTGTACATCTGCCGATGCTGCTGGTTCGAAGGGAGGAAGTGTTAGTTTTTCCAACACGAAATTCAGGTCCCAAGTAGGTAGAGGTGGTTTCCTTGGAGGATTAATGTTTCTGATTCCTCTTAGAAACTGTCTTAGTAGAGGGTGAGAGAAGACAGGTGGATTTAGATTGTATTCTGCTGAGATTGCTGAGGCATGTATCTTGATGGAAGAGTAAGACAGGCCACTGTGGGACAATTCTGCCAAGTATTCCAATATGTATGCCATAGTCATCACAGTCACATCTAGGCCCTTTGCTGTGTTCCAGGTGTGAAATCTTTTCCATTTTGCTGTGTATGCCTTCCTTGTGGAAGGTCGGCAAGCTTCCATAATAATATCCTTCACTCTCTGGGATAGGTTATCCTGAGTGGGAGTCATGGTATTCTCCAGGCAGTTAGCTGCAAGGTTTTCAGGTTGGACTGTAGAGTCCTGAAATTGTGCTGCGTCAGTAGAAGTGGCCATAAGGGGAGAGGCCATGGTTTCGTCTGTGACAAGCTCTTTAACAGTGGGTACCAGTACTGTCTTGGCCAGTTTGGGGCTATCAGGATTACTCTGGGCTGCTCTGTCCTGATCTTCAGTAGGACCTTGGTCATTAGTGGAAGAGGTGGGAAAGCATACACTGTTAGAGCTTTCCAGCTGAAAGAGAGAGCGTCCACTTTCCAAGCTTGTGGGTGGTATGTCCTTGAGCAGAATTTCTTCAGTTGATGATTTAGGGGGGAAGCAAACATGTCTATTTCCGGACATCCCCATGATTGTGTGATTTGCAAGAAGATGTCTGGGTGCAGCATCCATTCGTGTGCATCCATGGTAGTTCTGCTTAAGCTGTCTGCCAGTGTATTGTCTTTCGCTGGCACAAACTGGGACTGTAGCTGTATGTTGAGTTTCAATGCCAGTTCCCATAGGTTCATTGTCAGTCTGCAAAGAGGGTAGGAATGGGTGCCTCCTTACTTGTTTATGTACCACATAACTGTGGTGTTGTCTGTCCTTATGAGCAGGTGGCCTTGGTGAAGGAAAGGTTTGAAGGCCTCAATTGCGTGTATCACTGCCAGCAATTCCTTTTGGTTTATGTGCATGTGCAGCTCTCTTTGCGACCATAGCCCTTGTATACATCTGTCCTCCATGTGCGCTCCCCAACCTTGGTCTGAAGCGTCCGTGGTGATGGTTTGGTTGGCTCTTGGCTTGCTGAAGGGCAGCCCGCTGTTCAACTGGCAGGCTTGAGCCCACCACTGGAATTCCTTTGAAGGCAAGGAATGAGTGGGATCAGAGCTTCTAAGCTGTGACTGTGCTGAGTCCATAAACTTCTTAGGTACCATTGTAATTTCCTCATATGAAGCCTTGTTTGTGGGATCAGAAGAATGCAAGATGCCATGTAACCCAGGGCCTGCAGGATTTTCCTTGCAGTCATCTGAGTTTGTCTTGTGAGATTCTGAAAGTAAACTGGTAGCTGTTCTTGTTTTTCTTCTGTGAGAAAAGCCATCTGGGTGGTTGTGTCTAGATCCGCACCCAGGAATGTTATTCTTTGGGATGGAACCAGTCTTGATTTGTGGATGTTGACTGTATATCCCAAGGCCTGTAACAGGCGAATGGCATAGTCCAAGTCCTTTAACAAAGTTTGCTTGCTGTCCGCTTGTATTAGGCAGTCGTCCAGATAAGGGTAGATTTGAATCCCCTGAAGTCTGCAGTGTGCAATTACTGATGCCAGGCATTTCGTGAATACTCTGGACACAGTAGATAAGCCAAAGGGCAATGCTGAGAATTGATAATGCTCTGACCCTGCAAGAAATCTGAGGTGTCTTCTGCAGCTTTGTCGAATAGGGACATGCAGGTATGCCTCCTTGAGGTCTAGAGTCACCAGCCAAGACCCCTTGCCCAGCATGGGAAGGAGTTGCTGTAGAGTCAGCATTTTGAATTTTGGCACAATGAGGTACGTATTCAGTGCGGACAAGTCGAGAATAGGCCTCCATTGATTTTCTTTTCTTGGAACAAGGAATAATCTTGAGTGAAATTCCTGGCCTTGTTCTGAAAGAGGTACCTTTATTATGGCTTTCATTTGCAGTAAATTGGTAATTTGCTTCAAAGCCTCTGCCCTCTGATTTGGTGGCAGGTTTGGCATGCCTTTTCTTTTTGGCAAAGAGTGGAAATGGAACCTGTATCCTTTGTCTATTATTTGTAGTGTCCATGTGTCCCCTGTAATGCTGTGCCAATTTTTTGAGAATAAAGAAAGTTTTCCGCCCAAAGGTGCTTCTAATTGAGCCCTGGTCGGCAGAGTCAAAACAAAGTCATTGAGTCTGTCCTGGTGTAGCAGTTGTAGTTCCTGCACTACCTCTCTGGTTGGGAGGCTGCCACTGACGGCCTCTGTAGGAGCCTCTAGCTTGCCCTCTACCTCTGCCACGTCTATTCCTGCCTCTTTGAGATCTGTCTGAGTCCGGAAAGGACCAATTTAGTAGGCCAATTTCTGCTGAATCTCGGTGGTTGGACTTGCAGAAAGTCCTTAACTGTTTGCACAGATTTTGCCTTTTCTTCAAATTTCTTTAAAACCTCTTGAGCCGTGGAACCAAATAATTTTTGCTTTTCCATAGGAGCATCCAAAAGCTTAGCTTTAACATGGTCTGGCAGATTGTTCCTTCAGCCAGGCATGCCTACGATAACTGCACCTGTCATAGCTGATCTACATGAAGCTTCCAATGCATCATAACCACACTGCAAGAAATGGTTACTGACCTGCTGGGAATTATGCACCAGATCCTGAAGGGATTTATGATCAAGGGGTTCAGAAGAGGACAGTTTCTTATGCAATTCATCTAGTAAATACTCTTGATACTGTATCATATGGAATTGACAGTTTAATGCCCTCATGGAAAGAGTTGCAGAAGTATACTTTCTTACCCCATCTCTAATGCTCTGGACTCCCTTTCAGCGTAGAGGATTTTTAGCAGTGGCAGCTGCAACCCCTTTAGGGCCCTGGGAAATAGTTTCTGGGTCAGCAGAGTGGGCCTTGTACAGGTGAAAATGAGAGTCCGGGACCCTGTAGTACCTATCAGGTTTGGCAGGAGCTGGAGGGAGAGAGTCAGGGGCAGTACAAGCATCTGAGTAAACATCATCAATTACATTCAAAACAGGAGGTATAGCTAAGGGCCTGTGCTGAGGTAAATGTAAAAGGTCCTTAATCTCTTTCTGGAATCAGATAATTCCCTGACCCTGCCATTGAAAGTGTTCTCTCATAGTGTGTAATGTTTCTCCAAATGAAAACTCTTCAGGAGGGAGGCGAGGAATAGATTCTTCAGCATCCGAATCCTCGTAGGCCGAATAAGCCTCCTCCTGGTGGTCTGACAGAGCAGAGCCATCCGTGGACTCATCTGAGGACTGTGGATCAGAGGGCTCAACCCTGGGCCTTTGTCTGGAGGAGGTTGAGAGCCCCTGTCCGGATGAGGTTGGGAGCCCCTAATTAATGAAATCAGATCCTCTGCTAGGGTAAGAATCTGAGAGTTAGAAGAAGGTCTCTGAGAGGTAACTCTGGGAGGCAAAGCCTTAGAAAGTTTAGCAGCCTTAGCCCTAGAGAAAGCCTTAATGGACATGGAAGCAGGGGGTCTGGCTGCACCACGTGCAGGAGTAGACATCTAAAGTAATGGTGTCGGAAGGTTCCTGGACACCGGTATCAGTAGGTAATTCAATGACCGACTCGGCCGGGGCCTCCAGGGCTGAGGTAGTCGGTTGTGCGGTTTCGGTAGTAGGAAGTACCAAGGACTCAGTTTCAGCCGAAACCGAAACACTCGCGGTAGGCCTGACCGAGGTTTCAGCCGAAACCGCGGCCCACGTGTGTCGGTCCTTGTCCTTCCATTTTTTGACTAAATGCAAAGTCGGAGTCTCCGACGGCATTATATAAGCAAAACTAGCCCCAAAAAACTCCTCTGCAAACTCTGACCGACGTCTAAGAGTTCGTCGGTTGAAGGAAGCACAGGCTGAACAGGCCAAGATGTCATGGTCTGGGCCTAGGCAGGGGAGGCAGTAAGAGTGGAAATCCTTATGAGGTATTTGTTTCCCACAGGTTAAACAATTATTAACTTTATCTGACATCGGCTGAGGCAAGAAAGAGTCCCCAATGGGGTACTTAGCTTTTTCGAAGTCTTCAGTAGCTGAATCACAGGAGCTGACCGACTGGCACTTGCGAACTGCTTCTGCTTCGGGCACCAAGCGGCAAGAAAGACTGAGGAAGATGGCGTCGGCTGATGCTTTTATACCCCAGGCGCTCTGATGTCGGGGAAAGTGCGACATCAGCCGAGGCCAGACCCAGACTTTGGAATCCGGCCGACCGAAGGGCTGCCTGAGGCAGGACAACCCATATGTGATGACTGCAGATGCATCCTTGAAGGACATCAGATTGTATTACACTATCAGAAGGTTTAGTTATAGGAGAAGGGGAGGTTGCTGAAACAGATTATTTTACACTATCAGAAGGTTTAGTTGTAGGAGAATGGGAGGTAGGTGAAACAGATTATTTTACAGATTCAGAAGGTTTAGTTATAGGGGAAGGGAGGTAGGTGAAAGATTATTTTTCAGTATCAAAAGGTTTAGTTATAGGAGAAGGGGAGGTTGCTGAAACATTGTATATTACAGTATCAGAAGCTTTAGTTATAGGAGAATGGGAGGTAGCTGAAACATATTATTTTACAGTATCAGAAGGTTTAGTTATAGGAGAAGGGGAGGTAGATGAAACAGATTATTTTATAGTATTAGAAGGTTTAGTTACAGGAGAAGGGGAGGTTGGTGAAACAGATTATTTTACAGTATCAGAAGCTTTAGTTATAGTAGAAGAGGCAGTAGCTGAAACAGATTATTTTACAGTATCAGAAGGTTTAGTTATAGGGGAAGGGGGGGCGGTAGCTGAACATATTGTTTTACTGTATCAGAAGGTTTAGTTATAGGGGAAGGGGGGGTAGCTGAACAGATTGTTTTACAGTATCAGAAGGTTTAGTTATAGGAGAAGGGGATGTAGCTGAAACAGATTATATGACAGTATCAGAAGGTTTAGTTATAGGAGAAGGGGAGGTAGATGAAACAGATTATTTTACAGTATCAGAAGGTTTAGTTATAGGAGAAGGGGGGGTAGCTGAAACAGATTATATTACAGTATCAGAAAGTTTAGTTATAGGAGAAGGGGAGGTAGCTGAAACATATTATTTTACAGTATCAGAATGTTTAGTTATAGGAGAAGGGGAGGTAGCTGAAACAGATTATTTTACAGTATCAGAAGGTTCAGTTATAGGAGAAGGGGAGGTAGCTGAAACAGATTATTTTACAGTATCAGAAGGTTTAGTTATAGGAGAAGGGGAGGTAGCTAAAACAGATTATTTTACAGTATCAAAGGTTTAGTTATAGTAGAAGGGGAGGTAGCTAAAACAGATTATTTTACTGTATCAGAAGGTTTAGTTATAGGGGAAGGGGAGGTAGCTGAAACAAATTATTTGACAGTATCAGAAGGTTTAGTTATAGGAGAAGGGGAAGTAGCTGAAACAGATTATTTTACAGTATCAGAAGGTTTAATTATAAGAGAAGGGGAGGTAGGTGATACATTATTTTACAGTATCAGAAGGTTTAGTTGTAGAAGAATCGGAGGTACCTGAAACAGTTTATTTTACGGGATCAGAAGGTTCAGTTATAGGTTTAGCGACATAGGTATAGTTATAGGAGAAGGGGAGGTAGCTAAAACAGATTATTTTACAGTATCAAAGGTTTAGTTATAGTAGAAGGGGAGGTAGCTAAAACAGATTATTTTACTGTATCAGAAGGTTTAGTTATAGGGGAAGGGGAGGTAGCTGAAACAAATTATTTGACAGTATCAGAAGGTTTAGTTATAGGAGAAGGGGAGGTAGGTGAAACAGATTATTTTACAGTATCAGAAGGTTTAGTTATAGGAGAAGGGGAGGTAGCTGAAACAGATTATTTTACAGTATCAGAAGGTTTAATTATAAGAGAAGGGGAGGTAGGTGATACATTATTTTACAGTATCAGAAGGTTTAGTTGTAGAAGAATCGGAGGTACCTGAAACAGTTTATTTTACGGTATCAGAAGGTTCAGTTATAGGTTTAGCGACATAGGTATAGTTATAGGAGAAGGGGAGGTAGCTAAAACAGATTATTTTACAGTATCAGAAGGTTTAGTTATAGGAGAAGGGGAGGTAGCTGAAACATATTATTTTACAGTATCAGAAGGTTTAGTTATAGGAGAAGGGGAGGTAGATGAAACAGATTATTTTATAGTATTAGAAGGTTTAGTTACAGGAGAAGGGGAGGTTGGTGAAACATGATTTTACTGTATCAGAAGGTTTAGTTATAGGAGAACGGGAGGTAGTTGAAACAGATTATTTTACAGTATCAGAAGGTTTAGTTATAGGGGAAGGGGAGGTAGCTGAAACAGATTATTTTACAGTATCAGAAGGTTTAGTTTTAGGAGAAGGGGAGGTAGGTGAAACAGGTTATTTCACAGTATCAGAAGGTTTAGTTATAGGAGAAGGGGTTGTAGCTGAAACAGATTATTTGACAGTATCAGAAGGTTTAGTTACAGGAGAAGGGGAGGTAACCGAAACAGATTATTTTACAGTATCATAAATTTTAGTTATAGGAGAAGGGGAGGTAGCTGAAACAGATTATTTTACAGTATCAGAAGGTTTAGTTATAGGAGAAGGGGAGGTAGCTGAAACAGATTATTTTACAGTATCAGAAGGTTTAGTTATAGTAGAAGGGGAGGTAGCTAAAACAGATTATTTTACTGTATCAGAAGGTTTAGTTACAGGAGAAGGGGAAGTTGGTGAAACAGATGATTTTACAGTATCAGAAGGTTTAGTTATAAGGGAAGGGGAGGTAGGTGAAACATTATTTTACAGTATCAGAAGGTTTAGTTATAAGGGAAGGGGAGGTAGCTGAAACTGATTATTTTACAGTATCAGAAGGTTTAGTTATAGGAGAAGGGGAGGTAGCTGAAACAGATTATTTTACAGAATCAGAAGGTTCAGTTATAAGTGAAGGGGAGGTAGGTGAAACAGATTATTTAAAGTATCAGAAAGTTTAGTTATAGGAGAATGGGAGTTAACTGAAAAATGTTGTTTTACATTAATAAAAGGTTTAGTTATAGGAGAAGGGGAGGAAGCTGAACAGATTATTTACGGTATCAGACGCTATAGTATTGGAGAAGGGGAGGTAATTGAAACAGATAATTTTACAGTATCAGAAGATTCAGTTATAGGAGAAGGGGAGGTAGCTGAAATAGATTATTTTACAGTATCAGAAGGTTCAATTATAGGAAAAGGGGAGGTAACTGAAACAAATTATTTGACAGTATCAGAAGGTTTAGTTATAGGAGAAGGGGAGGTAGATGAAACAGATTATTTTATAGTATTGGAAGGTTTAGTTACAGGAGAAGGGGAGGTAGCTGAAACAGATTATTTTACAGAATCAGAATTTTTAGTTATAGGAGAAGGGGAGGTAGATGAAAAATATTATTTTGCAGTATCAGAAGGTTCAGTTATAGGAGAAGGGGAGGTAGGTGAAACAGATTATTTAAAGTATCAGAAAGTTTAGTTATAGGAGAATGGGAGTTAACTGAAAAATGTTGTTTTACAGTAATACAACGTTTAGTTTTAGGAGAAGGGGAGGAAGCTGAAACATATTATTTTACAGTATCATAAGTTTTAGTTATAGGTGAAGGGGAGGTAGATGAAACAGATTGTTTTACAGTATCAGAAGGTTCAGTTATAGGAGACGGGGAGGTAGATGAAACAGATTGTTTTACACTATCAGAAGGTTTAGTCATAGGAAAAGGGGAGGTAGCTGAACAGATTATTTACGGTATCAGATGCAATAGTATAGGAGAAGGGGAGGTAATTGAAACAGATTATTTTACAGTATCAGAAAGTTCAATTATAGGAGAAGGGGAGGTAGGTGAAACATTATTTTACAGTATCAGAAGGTTTAGTTGTAGGAGAATGGGAGGTAGCTGAAACACATTATTTTACAGTATCAGAAGGTTTAGTTATAGGAGAAGGGGAGGTAGCTGAAACAGATTATTTTACAGTATCAGAAGGTTTAGTTAGGAGAAAGGGAGGTAGCTGAAACAGATTATTTGACAGTATCAGAAGGTTTAGTTGTAGGAGAATGGCAGGTACCTGAGACAGTTTATTTTACGGTATCAGAAGTTTTAGTTATAAGAGAAGGGGAAGTAGGTGAAACAGATTATTTTACAGTATCAGAAGGTTTAGTTATAGGATACGGGGAGGTAGGTGAAACAGAATTTTTTACAGTATCAGAAGGTTTAATTATAGGAGAAGGGGAGGTAGATGAAACAGATTATTTTACACTATCAGAAGGTTTAGTTATAGGAGAAGGGGAGGTAGGTGAAACAGATTATGTTACAGTATCAGAAGGTTTAGTTATAAGAGAAGGGAAGGTAGCTGAAACTGATTATTTTCCAGTATCAGAAGGTTAAGTTATTGGAGAAGGGGAGGTAGATGAAACAGATTATTTAAAGTATAAGAAAGTTTAGTTATAGGAGAATGGGAGTTAACTGAAAAATGTTGTTTTACAGTAATACAAGGTTTAGTTATAGGAGAAGGGGAGGAAGCTGAAACATATTATTTTACAGTATCATAAGTTTTAGTTATAGGAGAAGGGGAGGTAGATGAAACAGATTGTATTACGCTATCAGAAGGTTTAGTTATAGGAGAAGGGGAGGTTGCTGAAACAGATTATTTTACACTATCAGAAAGTTCAATTATAGGAGAAGGGGAGGTAGCTGAAACAGATTATTTTACAGTATCAGAAGGTTTAGTTATAGGAGAAGGGGAGGTAGCTGAAACAGATTATTTTACAGTATCAGAAGGTTTAGTTATAGGAGAAGGGGAGGTAGATGAAACATATTATTTTACAGTATCAGAAGGTTCAGTTATAAGTGAAGGGGAGGTAGGTGAAACAGATTATTTAAAGTATCAGAAAGTTTAGTTATAGGAGAATGGGAGTTAACTGAAAAATGTTTTTTTACAGTATTAAAAGGTTTAGTTATAGGAGAAGGGGAGGTAATTGAAACAGATTATTTTACAGTATCAGAAGGTTCAGTTATAGGGGAAGGGGAGGTAGCTGAAAAGTACAGTTTTGTACCTACCATAAATGTAGATGTTCGAAGATCCACATTGCTGCAGTCCTAACACTAGGGTAGTCCGCTGTCCCAGTCGGCCCGAATACCAAAGTATAAGGCTGACGCCGGTCAAGGCGCATTAGTCTGACGTCAGGACGTCAGGGTTCAAATGCGCATGACCGACGTCATATCCTCAGTCTTTTCTTGCCCCAGATGTCAGAAGACCCTAAAAAGATAAGGCCAAAACCAAAAAACACCAAACACTCCTGTACCAAATATATGTACAATATATACAAATTTACAAAAGTACAACCCCACCCACACAACCACCCCTAAACACAGAGGGGAAGGAAATTGGACTGCAGCAAAGTGGATCTTAACATCTACATTTATGGTAGGTACAAAACTGTACTATGTTCTTCATCTCACATTGCTGCAGTCCTAACACTTGGGTAGAATCCCAAAGCAGAGGTAAGGGAGGCTGGCAAATCATAAAGAAGCAGGAGCTGTCAACATGCCCTGCAAAATAGCCGTGGCAAAACCAGCCCTAGATTTAGAGTAGAGAGGAAGGTGGTAATGCTTTGCACTGAACTCCAAGTAGCTGCCTCCAAAATATCCTTAGTTGCCACCCCCTTAGAAATGCTGTTGAAGTGGCAGTAGCCCTAGTGGAATGAGGCCTAATCCCAGCTGGAATCTCCTTGCCATGATGGGAATAACAAAATGCAATGCAAAACCCAATCCACTTAGAAATAGTTTGTTTTGACACAGGCTTGCCCTGAGAACTCAAAGCAAAAGAAACAAACAACTGCTGAGACTGCCTAAAATCCTTAGTCCTGCTTAAATAATAACGCAACTGCCTGTGTACATCTAAAGTGTGCAAAATCTTTTCCCCTTATTTTGGGGATCTGCATAAAAAGTAGGCAAATGAATAGTTTGGTTTAAAGCCACACTAGAGACCACCTTAGGCATAAAGGAAGGATTAGTACGTAATGATACCCTATCCTTATGGAAAATCAAAAAAGGCTCAACCGCCATAAGGGCCTGCAATTCAGAAACCCTTCTTGCAGAAGTAATGGCCAACAAAAAGCAGTCTTCCATGACAAGTATTTCAATTCATCAGTAGCCGCAGGCTCAAAGGTTGTAGAGTAAGTTTCTCCAACACAAAATTGAGGTCCCAAGCAGGAGTAGGAGCTCACGGGGGTCTTATATTCTTTACCCCTCTAAGAAATTGCTTGAACAAAGGATGAGAAAACAATGGTGGGTCACAATCATAGTGAGCTGAAATTGCTGCAGCATGAATCTTAATGGAAGAGAAAGACAAACCTTTGTCCAATAACTCAGTAAGATATTGAAGAGCCACACTCAAATTAGGCTCAGAAACCTCCAAATCCTTTGCTGCACTCCAAAATAAAAATCTCTTCCATTTTTCTGCGTACACTTTCCTTGTACCAGGTCTTCTGGCTTCCATAATCACATTCAAAACTTGTTGAGGAAGTTGAGACCTGCTGTGGTTCAAAACAGAATATGCCAGGCTGTTAGATGAAGAGAGTGAAGCTTGACATTGAGTAGATGACCGTCCCTCTGAGACAATAGGTGTGGAATCAAAGGTAAAGGCCATGGAGGCTTCCTTACCAGACTCCTCAGTAATGGGTACCAGTGTTGCCGAGGCCAATCTGGAGCTATTAAAATCATCCTTGGCTTGTCTTGTCTGACCTTTAGGAGTACCTTTGGGAGGAGAGGCAGAGGTGGAAAGGCATACACATGAAGATTTTTCCAACTGAAAGAAAGAGCATCCACTTTCCAAGCTGTGTGATGAAACCTTTGTGCAAAACTTTGGCAGCTGGTGGTTTAGTGGAGAAGTGAACAGATCTATGTCTGGAGTTCCCCATGACACTGTCAATTTCGAAATACATGAAGATCCAGTTTCCACTGTGGGGATCCATGATTTGCCTGCTTAACACATCTGCTAAGGAGTTCTGTGCTCCCAGCAGAAACCTTGCCTGAAGATTTAGTTGCAAGCTGAGCGCAGTCTCCCACAAAATCATTGCTTGCCTGCATAGAGGATAAGAATGTGTTCCCCTTGTTTGTTGATGTACCACATGACAGTCGTGTTGTCTGTTAGAATCAACACCTGCCCTGGAAGAAGTAACTCCTTGAAAGCCATTAATGCAAACTGGACTGCTAACATCTCCTTCATGTTGATATGTAGATGCTGTAGTCTGGCAGGCCACTTGTCTTGTATCCACTTTCCATTCAGATGAGCTCCCCAAGCTATGTCTGAGGCATCTGTCGTTAGAATCTGACTCGCCTCTGGCCGGGTCACAGAGAGTCCCTTGTTTAGGTGACATTCCTGAGCCCACCACAAAAATTCCTTTTGAATGCAAGGTATTATTTGAATGACAGTGTCCAAATCCTGACAGTGCTGTGTCCATACATTTTTGAGATACCATTGCAGCTTCCTCATATGCAGTTTGGCATTGGGAAGCACCAGAATACAAGATGCCATGAACCCTAAGGCTTGAAGGACTGTCCTTGCAGTCAGCCCGGACTGAAGAGATAGTTGATGGAAGTAAAGGGAAAGATTCTTTTGTTTGTCCGGGGTTAGAAAGGCCATCTGGGTTGCTGTATTCAGTCTCACACCCAGAAAGCACATGTCTTGAGAGGGTACTAGACTGGACTTTATTTCGTTCACAGAATACCCCAGGCATCTTAGCACTGCTATCACATATTCCAAATGCTGAAAAAGGTCTTCCTTTTCTTGATCCAGAATCAGGCAGTCGTCCAAGTAAGGATAGATTTGTATTCCTTTTAGCCTGAAGTAAGCTATCACTGGAGCCAGAACTTTTGTGAATACTCTGGGCAGTAGATAAGCCAAAGGGCAATGCAGAGAACTGATAATGGGAATTCCCAGCTCAAAACGCAGATACTTCCTGCAACTTAGTCTGATAGGCACATGAAGGTAAGCCTCCTTGAGATCTAAAGTTACCATCCAGTGATCTTTTCCCAGCAGAGGTAAAAGCTGTTGTAACGTCAACATTTTGAACTTGGGAATGTCCAAATAAGTGTTGAGGATAGATAAATCCAAAATTGGTCTCCACGTGTTCCCCTTTTTGGTACTAGGAACAGGCGAGAATAAAATCCTAGGCCCCTTTCTGGCACAGGAACCGCTGAATGGCCCCTATTTGGAGTAACAGAGAAATTTGCTTGTGAGCCTCTTTTCTTTGTAGAGGAGGAATGTCTGGCATGCCTTTGAAAGGAGGCAAGGTATGGAAATAAAACCTGTAACCGTGGTGAATGATATCCAATACCCATCTGTCTTGGGTAATTAAACTCCAATTGTCTTTGAAAAGTGCCAGCCTTCCTCCCAAAGGTGCTGCCAGACGAGAAGGCTCTGGCAGCTGAAAAGGCAGGTCATTGGGTCTGTTTACGAAGGACTGACCCCTGCCCTCACCAGAAGACTGAGCAGGTGAACTCCCTGTTCTAGGCCTAAAAGAACATTGAGCTCTGCCCCTACCACGTCTAGACCTACCCCTAGACTGGGAATCATAAGAAGGATATGTCCACCCTTAGTAGGCCAATTTCTACTAAACTTCGAGGCTGAACCTGCAAAAATCTTTAACAGTCTGCATAGACTTAACCTTGTCCTCGATTTTCTTTAAAACTGCTTCCACAGGCAAACCAAACAACACATCAGATTGTAACGAGCATCTAAAATTCTTGTCTTAACATGCTCAGCCAAATTCTGATCCCTCAGCCAGGCGTTCCTGCGAAGAACAGAACCAGTGGCAGCCACCCTCAAGAGGCCTGTACAGCATCAAAACCACATTGCAAAGAATGCTTACCCACCTGTTCAGAAACATGAACTAAATCCTGCAACTCTTTACACTGATACCTTCCGCCAGAGCATCCACCTTAGACTTCAATTGTGAAAGGAGATAATTTTGGTATTTTAACATGTGGAACTGGCAATTCAAAGCCCTCATGGCTAAAGTGGAAGAAGTATACACCTTCTTTCCCCATCTATCCAAAGCCCTTGCCTCTTTATCAGGAGGAACAGGATTTTTAACAACAGAAGCCTTAACACCTTTAGGCCCCTGAGAAACAGTTTCTGGGTCTGCCCTAGGACTCTTAAAAAGATACTTATGAGCTTCAGGCACCCTATAATACCTATCCGGTTTAACTGGGGCAGGAGGCAAAGAATCAGGGTTCAGGGAAGCCTCTGCAAAAACATCTTCCACCACATCCAGAACAGGAGGTATAGCTAAAGGCCTATGCTGGGGTAGAAACAAAAATTCCCTAAGCCTTTTCCTGGAATCAGAGAAATCTTGACCTTCCCATTTAAAATGCTCCCTCATGGAATGAAGAGTCTCTGAAAAGAAAATCCTCAGGAGGAGAAGCCGAAGGAGTAGAATCATCTACATCAGAATCAGAATAAGGAGGATACTCCTGTAAGTCTTCAGCGAAGACTCAAAAGCCTCCCAACACTGCTCAAAACTCTCAAGCTCAGGTTCCACCCTAGGCCTCTTATCAGGGGGAGGCATAGAACCTCTAATCATAGTGATCAAATCTTCTGCCATTTTAAGCATATGTTTCTTAGGCAGAGACCCTGAAGAACTAGGAGAGACACCCACTGAAGTTAAACCTGGCCTGCCTCTCGAGAAGCCTTGGAAACAGAAGGAGGGCCTAACCACCTTAGGAAGGGAGGAGAACAGCTACCTGAGAAGCCCCTTCAGCCTGGCCTACCTCCTGAGAGGACACATCTTGTAACAGTAAAGTCTCTCCCTGAGACTCCAAAGAAACTTCTGGCAGAACCTCCGGCTCCACCGAGCCTCTAAAGAACCGGACGTCCGGGACAGACGGTTCTTCCAACCTAGGCTTTGCTGCTTTGTCCTTGCGCTTTTAGACGAAGGCGTGAGCATCCGGCATTTTATAATTACAACGCTTCCCAAAACTAACCTGGCACAGTCTAACCTTCTCTTAATAGTGCGTTTGTTAAATCTAGCACAAGAGCGCAGCCAACAACGCCGTGCTCAGGCCTAAGCAAGGTATACACAAGGTATGGTAATCCCTATGAGGTATCTGTTTCCCACAAGAAATACAGTTATTCACTTTTTCTGACATCCGGTTAAATACTGAGGCAAGAAAAAACCAAAATATTCCCAACGGGGTACTTAGCCAACTTTGATTCGGTCTGAAACTCCGACTTCAGAAAATTTCAGAACGCCAACCTGCACTCGCAAAACTGCTTCTGCATCGGACCATGCGGCAAAAAAGACTGAGGATATGACGTCGGTCATGCGCATTTGTACCCTGACGTCCTGACGTCAGACTAATGCGCCTTGACCGACGTCAGCCTTATACTTTGGTATTCGGGCCGACTGGGACAGCGGACTACCCTAGTGTTAGGACTGCAGCAATGTGAGATGAAGAACATCAGATTATTTTACAGTAGCAGAAGGTTTAGTTATAGGAGAAGGGGAGGTAGGTGAAACAGATTATTTTACAGTATCAGAAGGTTTAGTTATAGGAGAAGGGGAGGTAGATGAAATAGATTATTTTACAGTATCAGAAGGTTCAATTATAGGAGAAGGGGAGGTAGATGAAACAGATTATTTTACAGTAGAAGAAGGTTTAGTTATAGGGGAAGGGAGGTAGGTGCAACAGATTATTTTTCAGTATCTAAAGGTTTAGTTATAGGAGAATGGGAGGTAGCTGAAACAGATTATTTTACAGTATCATAAGGTTCAGTTACAGGAGAAGGGGAGGTTGGTGAAACAGATGATTTTACAGTATCAGAAGGTTTAGTTATAGGAGAACGTGAGGTAGCTGAAAGATTATTTTACAGTATCAGAAGGTTTAGTTATAGGGGAAGGGGAGGTAGCTGAAACAGATGATTTTACAGTATCAGAATTTTTAGTTATAGGAGAAGGGGAGGTAGATGAAAAATATTATTTTACAGTATCAGAAGGTTCAGTTATAGGAGAAGGGGAGGTAGGTGAAACAGATTATTTAAAGTATCAGAAAGTTTAGTTATAGGAGAATGGGAGTTAACTGAAAAATGTTGTTTTACAGTAATACAACGTTTAGTTATAGGAGAAGGGGAGGAAGCTGAAACATATTATTTTACAGTATCATAAGTTTTAGTTATAGGTGAAGGGGAGGTAGATGAAACAGATTGTTTTACAGTATCAGAAGGTTCAGTTATAGGAGACGGGGAGGTAGATGAAACAGATTGTTTTACACTATCAGAAGGTTTAGTCATAGGAAAAGGGGAGGTAGCTGAAACAGATTATTTACGGTATCAGACGCTATAGTTATAGGAGAAGGGGAGGTAATTGAAACAGATTATTTTACAGTATCAGAAAGTTCAGTTATAGGAGAAGGGGAGGTAGCTGAAACAGATTATTTTACAGTATCAGAAGGTTTAGTTGTAGGAGAATGGGAGGTAGCTGAAACAGATTATTTTACAGTATCAGAAGGTTTAGTTATAGGAGAAGGGGAGGTAGCTGAAACAGATTATTTTACAGTATCAGAAGGTTTAGTTAGGAGAAAGGGAGGTAGCTGAAACAGATTATTTTACAGTATCATAAGGTTCAGTTGTAGGAGAAGGGGATGTAGCTGAAACAGATTATTTGACAGTATCAGAAGGTTTAGTTGTAGGAGAATGGCAGGTACCTGAGACAGTTTATTTTACGGTATCAGAAGTTTTAGTTATAAGAGAAGGGGAAGTAGGTGAAACAGATTATTTTACAGTATCAGAAGGTTTAGTTATAGGATACGGGGAGGTAGGTGAAACAGAATTTTTTACAGTATCAGAAGGTTTAGTTATATGAGAAGGGGGAGGTAGATGAAACAGATTATTTTACACTATCAGAAGGTTTAGTTATAGGAGAAGGGGAGGTAGGTGAAACAGATTATGGTACAGTATCAGAAGGTTTAGTTATAAGAGAAGGGAAGGTAGCTGAAACTGATTATTTTCCAGTATCAGAAGGTTAAGTTATTGGAGAAGGGGAGGTAGATGAAACAGATTATTTAAAGTATAAGAAAGTTTAGTTATAGGAGAATGGGAGTTAACTGAAAAATGTTGTTTTACAGTAATACAAGGTTTAGTTATAGGAGAATTGGAGGTAGCTGAAAGATTATTTTACAGTATCAGAAGGTTTAGTTATAGGAGAAGGGGAGGTAGATGAAACATATTATTTTACTGTATCAGAAGGTTCAGTTATAAGTGAAGGGGAGGTAGGTGAAACAGATTATTTAAAGTATCAGAAAGTTTAGTTATAGGAGAATGGGAGTTAACTGAAAAATGTTTTTTTACAGTATTAAAAGGTTTAGTTATAGGAGAAGGGGAGGTAATTGAAACAGATTATTTTACAGTATCAGAAGGTTCAGTTATAGGGGAAGGGGAGGTAGCTGAAACAGATTATTTTACAGTAGCAGAAGGTTTAGTTATAGGAGAAGGGGAGGTAGATGAAACAGATTATTGTATAGTATTAGAAGGTTTAGTTACAGGAGAAGGGGAGGTTGGTGAAACCGATTATTTTACAGTATCAGAAGGTTTAGTTATAGGAGAAGGGGAGGTAGGTGCAACAGATTATTTTTCAGTATCTAAAGGTTTAGTTATAGGAGAAGGGGAGGTAGCTGAAACAGATTATTTGACAGTATCAGAAGGTTTAGTTACAGGAGAAGGGGAGGCTGGTGAAACAGATGATTTTACAGTATCAGAAGGTTTAGTTATAGGAGAACGGGAGGTAGCTGAAACAGATTATTTTACAGTATCAGAAGGTTTAGTTATAGGGGAAGGGGAGGTAGCTGAAACAGATTATTTTACAGTATCAGAAGGTTTAGTTTTAGGAGAAGGGGAGGTAGGTGAAACAGGTTATTTTACAGTATCAGAAGGTTTAGTTATAGGAGAAGGGGATGTAGCTGAAAGATTATTTGACAGTATCAGAAGGTTTAGTTATAGGAGAAGGGGAGGTAACCGAAACAAATTATTTTACAGTATCATAAGTTTTAGTTATAGGAGAAGGGGAGGTAGATGAAACAGATTATTTTACAGCATCAGAAGTTTTAGTTATAGGAGAAGGGGAGGTAGGTGAAACAGATTATATTACAGTATCAGAAGGTTTAGTTATAGTAGAAGAGGCAGTAGCTGAAACAGATTATTTTACAGTATCAGAAGGTTTAGTTATAGGGGAAGGGGGGGTAGCTGAACAGATTGTTTTACAGTATCAGAAGGTTTAGTTATAAGAGAAGGGGAGGTAGGTGAAACAGATTATTTTACAGTATCATAAGGTTTAGTTAAAGTAGAAGGGGAGGTAGCTGAAACAGATTATTTTACAGCATCAGAAGTTTTAGTTATAGGAGAAGGGGAGGTAGGTGAAACAGATTATTTTACAGTATCAGAAGGTTTAGTTATAGGAGAAGGGGAGGTAGCTGAAACAGATTATTTTACAGTATCAGAAGGTTTAGTTATAGTAGAAGAGGCAGTAGCTGAAACAGATTATTTTACAGTATCAGAAGGTTTAGTTATAGGGGAAGGGGAGGTAGCTGAAACAGATTATTTTACAAAATCAGAAGGTTTAGTTATAGGAGAAGGGAGGTAAGTGAAACATATTATTTTACAGTATCAGAAGGTTTTGTTATAGGAGAAGGGGAGGTAGCTGAAACAGATTATTTTACAAAATCAGAAGGTTCAGTTATAGAAGAAGGGGTGGTAGCTGAAACATATTATGTTACAGTATCAGAAGGTTCAGTTATAAGTGAAGGGGAGGTAGGTGAAACAGATTATTTAAAGTATCAGAAAGTTTAGTTATAGGAGAAGGGGAGGAAGCTGAAACAGATTATTTTACAATATCAGGAGGTTTAGTTATAGGAGAACGGGATGTAGCTGAAACAGATTATTTTACAGTATCAGAAGGTTTAGTTATAGGAGAAGGGGAGGTAGCTGAAACAGATTGTTTTACACTATCAGAACGTTTAGGAGAACGGGAGGTAGCTGAACAGATTATTTATGGTATCAGACACTATAGTTATAGAAGGGGAGGTAATTGAGACAGATTATTTTACAGTATCAGAAGCTTTAGTTATAGGAGAAGGGGATGTAGCTGAAACAGATTATTTTACACTATCAGAAGGTTTAGTTAAAGTAGATGGGGAGGTAGCTGAAGTATATTATTTTACAGTATCAGAAGGTTTAATTATAGGAGAAGGGGAGGTAGGTGAAACAGATTGTTTTACAGTATCAAAAGGTTTAGTTATAGGAGATCGGGAGGTAGCTGAAACAGATTATTTTACATTATCAGAAGGTTTAGTTATAGGAGAAGGGGAGGTAGCTGAAACAGATTATTTAACAGTATCAGAAGGTTTAGTTATAGACGGGCAGGTAGGTGAAACAGATTATTTTACAGTATCAGAAGGTTTAGTTATAGGAGAAGGGAGGTAGCTGAAACAGATCATTTTACAGTATCAGAAGGTTTAGTTATAGGAGAAGGGGAGGTAGCTGAAACAGATTATTTTACAGTATCAGAAGATTTAGTTATAGGAGAAGGGGAGGTAGCTGAAACAGATTATTTTACAGTATCAGAAGGTTTAGTTATAGGAGAAGGGGAGGTAGATGAAACAGATTATTTTACAGTATCAAAAGGTTTATTTATAGGAGAAGGGGAGGTAGCTGAAACAGATTATTTTACAGTATCAGAAGGTTTAGTTATAGGAGAAGGGGTGGTAGCTGAAACAGATTATTTTACACTATCAGAAGGTTTAGTTAAAGTAGAAGGGGAGGTTGCTGAAACAGATTATTTTACAGTATCGGAAGTTTTTGTTATAGGAGAAGGGGAGGTAGGTGAAACAGATTATTTTACAGAATCAGAAGGTTCAGTTATACGAGAAGGGGAGGTAGCTGAAACAGATTATTTTACAATATGAAAATGTTTGGTTATAGGAGGAAGGGATGTAGCTGAAACAAATTATTTTACAGTATCATTAGTTTTCGTTATAGGAGAAGGGGAGGTAGCTGAAATAAATTATGTTACAGTATCAGAACGTTTAGTTATAGAGAAATGGAGGTAGCTGAAACAGATTATTCCATGACCCCCCATTAATATTCCAAAACATGCACTCTGATTGGCCAGCATGTATGTTGTAAATCGACTTATACTAATGGAAAAAGGTCTGGTCGCCCGGACTTTTTCCATTAGTATAAGTCTCTTTTAAAACACTGTCTCGCTATGTTAAAAGAGTTTAACATAGCGACACAGGTTTAAAAAATGCAACGGAGATCTCCGTTTCTATTTTTAAAGCTGTGTCACTATGTTAAACTCCTTTAACATAGCGACACAGTGTGTAAAAAGCAACGGAGATCTTGCTTTCTCTGTTGCTTTTTTTTAAACCTGTCTCGCTATGTGAAATGGGTTTAACACAGCGAGACAGCTTTAAAATAAGCAACGGAGATCTCCCTTGCTTATTTTAAAGCTGTCTCGCTATGTTAAACCCATTTAACATAGTGAAACAGTAAAAAGCAATGGAGAGCTTGCTTTCTCCGTTGCTTTTGGCCACAGCTCTGATGTACTGCGTAGGCATGCACACTACATCAGAACTGCCGCGGATACCAGACAGCTGTGGAAGGGCAGCAAAGAGGCATTATACAATGCCATTATTCGGAAGGGCAGCAAAGAGGCATTATACAATGCCATTATTTAAGAAAAGTAATTATTTCTTTTCCTAAATAATGTCATAGTATAATAGCAATAACCGACTTCTGGGTGTGGGTAATGCGGGATTTACCCACAGTTGTCTTTGTTTGGTCCCTCGGGACCAAACCACACCAACCGTGGGTAAATCCCGCATTACCCACACCCAGGCATGGGTTATTGCTATATTATTTAACAGTATCAGAAGGTTTAGTTATAGGAGAAGGGGAGGTATGTAAAATAGATTATTTTACGGTATCAGAAGGTTTATTTATAGGAGAAGGGGAGGTAGGTGAAACATATTATTTTACAATATCAGAAAGTTTAGTTATAGGAGAAGGGGAGGTAGCTGAAACACATTATTTTACAGAATCAGAAGGTTTAGTTATAGGTGAAGGAGAGGTAGATGAAATATATTATTTTACAGTATCAGAAGGTTTAGTTAAAGGAGAAGGGGAGGTTGCTGAAACAAATTATTTTACAATATGAGACGGTTTGGTTATAGGAGAAAGGTAGGTAGCTGAAAGATTATTTTACAGTATCACAAGTTTTAGTTATAGGAGAAGGGGAGGTAGGTGAAACAAATTATTTTACAGTATCAGAAGGTTTAGTTATAGGAGAAGTGGAGGTAGGTGAAACAGATTATTTTACAGTATCAGAAGGTTTAGTTATAGGAGAAGGGAGGTAGCTGAAACAGATTATTTTACAGTATCAGAAGGTTTAGTTATAGGAGAATGGGAGGTAACTGAAACAGATTATTTTACAGTATCAGAAGGTTTAGTTATAGGAGAATGGGAGGTAGCTGAAACAGATTATTTTACAGTATCAGAAGGTTTAGTTATAGGAGAAGGGGAGGTAACTGAAACAGATTATTTTACAGTATCAGAAGGTTTAGTTATAGGAGAAGGGGAGGTAGCTGAAAGAAATTATTTTACAGTATCAGAAGGTTTAGTTTTAAGAGAAGGGGATGTAGATGATACAGGTTATTTTACAGTATCAGAAGGTTTAGTTATAGGGGAAGGGGGGGTAGCTGAACAGATTGTTTTACAGTATCAGAAGGTTTAGTTATAGGAGAAGGGGAGGTCGTTGAAACTGATTATTTTACAAAATCAGAAGGTTCAGTTAAAGGAGAATGCGAGGTAGCTGAAACATTTTATATTACATTATGAGAAGGTTTGGTTATAGGAGAAAGGGAGGTAGCTGAAACAGATTATTTTATAGTATCATAAGATTTAGTTGTAGGAGAAGGGGAGGTAGGTGAAACAGATTATTTAAAGTATCAGAAAGTTTAGTTATAGGAGAATGGGAGTTAACTGAAAAATGTTGTTTTACAGTATTAAAAGGTTTAGTTATAGGAGAAGGGGAGGAAGCTGAAACATTATTTTACAGTATGAAAGGTTTAGTTATAGGAGAAGGGGAGGTAACTGAAACACATTATTTTACAGTATCAGAAGGTTTCGTTATAGGAGAAGGGGAGGTAGATGAAACAGATTATTTTACAGTATCAGAAGGTTCAGTTATAGGAGAAGGGGAGGTAGATGAAACATATTATTTTACATTATCATAAGGTTCAGTTATAAGTGAAGGGGAGGTAGGTGAAACAGTTTATTTAAAGTATCAGAAAGTTTAGTTATAGGAGAATGGGAGTTAACTGAAAAATGTTGTTTTACAGTATTAAAAGGTTTAGTTATAGGAGAAGGGGATGTAGCTGAAACAGATTATTTTACAGTATGAAAGGTTTAGTTATAGGAGAAGTGGGTATCTGAAACAGATTATTTTACAGTATCAGAAGGTTCAGTTATAGGAGAAGGGGAGGTAGCTGAAACATATTATTTTACATTATCATAAAGTTCAGTTATAAGTGAAGGGGAGGTAGGTGAAACAGATTATTTAAAGTATCAGAAAGTTTACTTTTAGGAGAATGGGAGTTGACTGAAAAATGTTGTTTTACAGTATTAAAAGGTTTAGTTATAGGAGAAGGGGAGGAAGCTGAAACAGATTATTTTACAATATCAGGAGGTTTAGTTATAGGAGAAGGGGAGGTAGCTGAAACAGATTATTTTACAATATCAGGAGGTTTAGTTATAGGAAAAGGGGATGTAGATGAAACATATTATTTTACTGTATTAGAGGGTTTAGTTATAGGAGAATGGGTCGTAGCTGAAACATATTATTTTACAGTATCATAAGTTTTAGTTATAGGAGAAGGGGAGGTAGCTGAAATAGATTATTTTACAGTATCAGAAGGTTCAATTATAGGAGAAGTGGAGGTTGCTGAAACAGATTATTTTACAGTATGAGAAGGTTTAGTTATAGGTGAAGGGAGGTAGGTGAAACAGATTATTTTATAGTATCAGAAAGTTTAGTTATAGGGGAAGGGGAGGTAGCTGAAACAGATTATTTTACATTATTAGAAGTTTAGTTATAGGAGAAGGGGAGTTAGCTGAAACAGATTATTTTATAGTATCAGAAAGTTTAGTTATAGGGGAAGGGGAGGTAGCTGAAACAGATTATTTTACAGTATCAGAAGGTTTAGTTTTAGGAGAAGGGGATGTAGCTGAAACAGATTATTTGACAGTATCAGAAGGTTTAGTTATAGGAGAAGGGGAGGTAGCTGAAACAGATTATTTTGCAGTATCAGAAGGTTTAGTTACAGGAGAATGGGAGGTAGCTGAATCAGATTATTTTACAGTTTCAGAAGGTTTAGATGTCCTTCAAGGATGCATCTGCAGTCATAACATATGGGGTTGTCCTGCCTCAGGCAGCCCTTCGGTCGGCCGGATTCCAAAGTCTGGGTCTGGCCTCGGCTGATGTCGCACTTTCCCCGCCAGAGCGTCTGGGGTATAAAAGCATCAGCCGACGCCATTTTCCTCAGTCTTTCTTGCCGCGTGGTGCCCGAAGCAGAAGCAGTTTGCAAGTGCCAGTCGGCCAGCTCCTGTGATTCAGCTACCGAAGACTTTGAAAAAGCTAAGTACCCCGTTGGGGACTCTTTCTTGCCTCAGCCGATGTCAGATAAAGTAAATCATTGTTTAACTTGTGGGAAACAAATACCTCATAAGGATTTCCACTCTTACTGCCTCCCTTGCTTAGGCCCAGACCACGACGTCTCGGCCTGTTCAGCCTGTGCTTCCTTCAACCGACGAACTCTTAGACGTCGGTCGGAGTTTGCAGAGGAATTCTTTGGGGCTAATTTTGCATATAAGATGCTGTCGGAGATTCCGACATATTTGGTGAAAAACGGAAGGACAAGGACCGACACTTTCGCCCGCGTTTCGCTGAAACCACGGTTAGGCCTACATCATGAAGTGTCTCGGTTTCAGCCGAAACCAAGTCCTCGGTACTTCCTTTAACCGACTCCACTCAACCGACCACCGCGGCCCTGGAGACCCCAGCTGAGTCGGCTACTGAGCTACCTACTGAAACCAGTGTCCAGGAAATGTCCGACACCATTCCTTTAGACAAGTCTACTCCTGCACGTGGTGCAGCCAGACCCCCTGCATCCATGTCCATTAAGGCTTTTTCCAGGGCTAAAGCTACTAAACTTGCTAAAGCTTTGCCTCCCAAGACTACCTCTCAGAGACCTTCTTCTAGCTCTCAGATTCTCAGCCTTGCAGAGGATCTTATCTCTTTGATTAGAGGTTCTCAGCCTCACCCGGACAGGGGCTCTCAACCACCACCAGACAAAAGGCCCAGGACTGAGCCCTCTGACCAACACTCTTCAGATGAGTCTACGGATGGATCTGTGTTGTCAGATCACCAGGAGGAGGCTTATTCGGCCTACGAGAATTCTGATGCTGAAGAATCTATTCCTTCGGCCTCCCCTCCTGAAGAGTTTTCTTTTGGTGAGACACTGCACTCTATGAGAGAACATTTTCAATGGCAGGGTCAGGAATTTTCTGATTCTAGAAAGAGATTAAGGACCTTTTTACATTTACCTCAGCATAGGCCCTTAGCTATACCTCCTGTTTTGAATGTTATTGATGATGTGTACAATGATGTTAGTACAGCCCCTGATTCTCTCCCTCCGGCTCCTGCCAAACCTGATAGGTATTACAGGGTCCCGGATTCTCATCTACATCTGTACAAGGCCCATTCTGCAGACCCAGATACTATTTCCCAGGGCCCTAAAGGGGTTGCAGCTGCCAAAAATCCTCTACCTTCTGAAAGGGAGTCTAGAGCTTTAGAGAGATGGGGAAAGAAGGTATATACTTCTGCAACTCTTTCCATGAGGGCATTAAATTGCCAATTTCATATGATACAGTACCAAGAGTATTTGTTAGATGAATTGCATAAGAAGCTTTCCTCTTCTGAACCCCTTGACCGTAAATCTCTTCAGGATCTGGTACATAACTCACAGCAGGTTAGTAATAATTTTTTGCAGTGTGGTTATGATGCACTGGAAGCTTCATGTAGGTCAGCTATGACAGGGGCAGTTATTCGTAGGCATGCCTGGTTGAAGGAACAATCTTTACCAGACCATGTTAAAGCTAAACTCCTGGATGCTCCAATGGAAAAACAAAAATTATTTGGTTCCATGGCTCAGGAGGTCTTAAAGAAGTTTGAAGAAAAGGCAAAATCTGTGCAAACAGTTAAGGACTTTCTGCAAGTACAACCACCGAGATTCAGCAGAAACTGGCCTACTAAGAATTGGTCCTTTCCAGACTCGGACAGATCCCAGAGGGGCAGGAACAGGCATCCCAGAGGTAGAGGGCAAGCCTAAGGCTCCTACAGAGGCCGTCAGTGGCAGCCTACCAACCAGAGAGGTAGTGCAGGAACAACAACAACAACTACTACACCTGGACAGACTCAATGACTTTCCTTTGATTCTGCCGACCAGGGCTCAATTGGAAGCACCATTGGGCGGAAAGCTTTCTTTATTCTCAAAAAACTGGCGTTACATTACAAGGGACACATGGACATTGCAAATAATAGACAAAGGATACAGGTTCCACTTCCACACTTTGCCAAGAAGAAACGGAATGCCAAACCTGCCACCAAATCAGAGGGCAGAGGCTTTAAAGCAGATAAACAACTTAATACAAATGAAAGCCATAGAAAAGGTACCTCTTTCAGAACAAGGCCAAGGATTTTACTCCAGATTATTCCTTGTTCCAAGAAAAGAAAATCAATGGAGGCCTATTCTCGACATGTCCGCACTGAATACTTACCTCATTGTGCCAAAATTCAAGATGTTGACCCTACAGCAACTTCTTCCCATGCTGGGCAAGGAGTCTTGGCTGGTGACTCTAGATCTCAAGGAGGCATACCTGCATGTCCCTATTCGGCAAAGTTGCAGAAGACACCTCAGATTTCTTGCAGGATCAGAGCATTATCAATTCTCAGCATTGCCCTTTGGCTTATCTACTGCGCCCAGAGTATTCACGAAATGCCTGGCATCAGTAATTGCACACTGCAGACTTCAGTGGATTCAAATCTACCCATATCTGGACGACTGCCTTATACAAGCGGACAACAAGAAAAATTTGATAAAGGACTTGGACTATGCCATCCACCTATTACAGGCCTTGGGATACACAGTCAACATCCAAAAATCAAGACTTGTTCCATCCCAAAGGATAACCTTTTTGGGTGCAGATCTAGACACAACCACCCAAATGGCCTTTCTCACAGAAGAAAAACAAAAACAACTTCCGGATTACTTCATGAATCTGACAAGACAAACTCAGCTAACTGCAAGGAAAATCCTGCAGGTCATGGGTTACATGGCATCCTGCATAATTCTGATTCCACAAGCCAGGCTGCATATGAGAAAATTACAATGGTACCTAAGGAGTGTATGGTCTCAGCACAGTCACAGTTTGGAAACTTTGATACCACTCATTCCTTGCCTTCAAAAGGAATTCCTGTGGTGGGCTCAAGCCTGCCAGTCCAACAGAGGGTTGCCTTTCAACAAACCAAAAACAAACCAAACCATCACCATGGACGCTTCAGACCAAGGCTGGGGAGCACACATGGAGGACAAATGTATCCAAGGCCTATGGTCTCAAGGACAGCTGCGCATACACATAAACCAAAAGGAAATGCTGGCAGTGATACACGCAATCGAGGCCTTCAAACCTTTCCTCCATCAAGGCCACCTGTTAATAAGGACAGACAACACCACAGTCATGTGGTACATAAACAAGCAAGGAGGCACGCATTCCTACCCTCTATGCAGGCTGGCCATGAATCTATGGGAACTATGCTTGAAACTCAATATACAACTACAGTCCCAGTTCATGCCAGGGAGAGACAATACACTGGCAGACAGCTTAAGCAGAACTACCATGGATGCGCACGAATGGATGCTGCACCCAGACATCTTTCTACTCATAACACAAGCATGGGGAAAGCCGGAGATAGATCTGTTCGCCTCGCCCCACAATCATCAACTGAAGACATTCTGCTCAAGGACATACCACCCACAAGCTTGGAGGGTGGACTCTCTCTTTCAGCTGGAAAGCTCTAAAAGTCTATGCCTTCCCACCTCTCCCATTAATGTCCAAGGTTTTACTGAAGATCAGGGCAGAACAGCCAAGAGTGATTCTGATAGCTCCAGACTGGCCAAGGCAACACTGGTACCCACTATTGAGGAGCGTGTCACAGACGAAACCGTGGCCTCTCCCCCTATGGCCACTTCTTCTGATGCAGAACAATTTCAAGACCATGCACCCCAACTTGAAAACATTGCAGCTAACTGCCTGGAAAATTCCATAAACCCTCCTCAGAATAACTTATCACAGAGAGTAAAAGACATTATTATGGAAGCTCACCGGCCTTCAACAAGGAAGACATACTAAGCAAAATGGAAAAGATTTCTCATTTGGAACACAACAAAAGGCTTAGATGTGACAGTGGTGAGCATGGCACATATTCTGGAATACTTAGCAGAATTGTTCCACAATGGCCTGTCCTACTCTTCCATTAAGATTCATGCCTCAGCAATTTCAGCAGAATACAATATTGATCCACCTATCTTCTCGCATCCTCTCCTCAGACAATTTCTGAGAGGAATCAAAAACATCAATCCTCCAAGGAAATCTCCTTTACCTACTTGGGATCTCAACTTTGTGCTGGAGAAACTAACACTTCCTCCCTTTGAACCAGCAGCATCGGCGGATCTACAGTTTCTGTCTTGGAAAACTGCATTCCTTCTGGCCATAACTTCAGCAAGAAGAGTATCTGAGTTACAAGCTTTAATGGCAGTACAGCCATTTCTTATATTCCATCAAGACAGAGTTTCATTGAGAACCAATCCTACTTTTATGCCAAAGGTGGTATCTAGGGTATCCTTGAACCAAGCTATTCACTTGCCTACATTCTTCCCAAATCCACAAAATAAAGGGGAAAAACTTCTACACACTCTGGATATACACAGACAACTACGCTACTACTTGGACAGAACTAAAAGTCACAGAAAGACTGACCAACTCTTTGTAGCATATGCTGCTGGGGTACAAGGAAAAGCAATTTCCAAACAGACAATTTCAAAGTGGATAGGAAATTGCATTCGATTTTGTTACTCCTTTCATGGAAAGACAGTTCCTGCAAACACTAGGCCTCATTCCACGAGGGCCACAGCCACCACTACAGCCTTCCTAAGAGGGGTGGCTACCAAGGACATTTTAGAAGCTGCTACATGGAGCTCCGTGCATACATTTGCCAAACATTACAATTTACCTTTATACTCCAGATCCAGAGCAGGTTTTGCTACAGCAGTCCTGCAGGGTATCTTAACTACACCATCCTTTTCTTAGTACCTCCACCCCCAGATTGGCTATGGTATTCTACCCATATGTTATGACTGCAGATGCATCCTTGAAGGACATAGTACAGTTTTGTACCTACCATAAATGTAGATGTCCGATAGGTATGCATCTGCAGTCAGGTTTACCCTCCCTCCTTCCCCTCTGTGGTATTCCTAGGGTGCTTACCCCTCCATTAGCTAGCTGCGGGATCTATTATGGTGTATTTGTTTGTGTATATATGTATATATTTTGGAAAATGTTTGGAATTTATTGCATTCCTCCAAATTTAGCCTTCCTAGAGGGCACCTGGCATCTGGGGCAAGAAATACTGAGGAAAATGGCATCGGCTGATGCTTTTATACCCCAGACACTCTGACGTCGGGGAAAGTGCAACATCAGCCGAGGCCAGACCCAGACTTTGGAATCCGGCTGACCGAAGGGCTGCCTGAGGCAGGACAACCCATATGTTATGACTGCAGATGCATACCTTTCGGACATCTACATTTATGGTAGGTACAAAACTGTACTTTATAGGAGAAGGGAGGTAGGTGAAACAGATTATTTTACAGTATCAGAAGGTTTAGTTATAGGAGAAGGGGACGTTGCTGAAACATTGTATATTAGAGTATCAGAATCTTTAATTATAGGAGAAGGGGAGGTAGCTGAAACAGATTATTTTACACTATCAGAAGGTTTAGCTAAAGTAGAAGGGGAGGTAGCTGAAACATATTATTTTACAGTATCAGAAGGTTTCGTTAAAGGCGAAGGGGAGATAGCTGAAGCAGATTATTTTACAGTATCGGAAGGTTTCGTTATAGGAGAAGGGGAGGTAGCTGAAACATATTATTTTACAATATGAGAATGTTTGGTTATAGGAGAAAGGTAGGTAGCTGAAACAGATTATTTTAAAGTATCATAAGTTTTAATTATAGGAGAAGGGGAGGTAGCTGAAATAGATTATTTTACAGTATCAGAATGCTTAGTTATAGAGAAGTGGAGGTAGCTGAAACAGATTATACCATGACCCCCCATTAATATTCCAAAACGTGTACGCTGATTGGCCAGCGTGTACATTGTAAATCGACTTATACTAATGGAAAAAGGTCCGGTCGCCCGGACTTTTTCCATTAATATAAGTCTCTTTTAAAACACTGTCTCGCTATGTTAAAAAAGTTTAACATAGCGACACAGGTTTAAAAAAAAGCAACGGAGATCTCAGTTGCTTTTTTTAAAGCTGTGTCGCTATGTTAAACTCCATTAACACAGCGACACAGTGTGTAAAAAGCAACGGAGATCTTGCTTCCTCCTTTGCTTTTTTTAAACCTGTCTCGCTATGTTAAATGGGTTTAACATAGCGAGACAGCTTTAAAATAAGCAACGGGAGATCTCCGTTGCTTATTTTAAAGCTGTCTCACTATGTTAAACCCATTTAACATAGCGAGACAGGTTTTAAAAAAAAAAGCAATGGAGAAAGCAAGATCTCCGTTGCTTTTTACTATTTCGCTATGTTAAATGGGTTTAACATAGCGAGACAGCTTTAAAATAAGCAACGGATATCTCCGTTGCTTATTTTAAAGCTGTCTCACTATGTTAAACCCATTTAACATAGTGAAACAGTAAAAAGCAATGGAGATCTTGCTTTCTCCGTTGCAGCAAGCTCTGATATACTGCGTAGGCATGCGCAGTACATCAGAACTGCCGCGGATACCAGACAGCTGCAGAAGGGCGGCAAAGAGGCATTATACAATGCCATTATTTAAGAAAAGTAATTATTTCTTTTCTTAAATAATGTCATAGTATAATAGCAATAACCGACTTGTGGGTGTAATGTGATTTACAGTTGCCTTTGTTTGGTCCCTCAGGCTTAGCCCTCGGGACCAAACCACGCCAACCGTGGGTAAATCCCGCATTACCCACACCCAGGAGTGGGTTATTGCTATATTATTTTACAGTATCAGAAGGTTTAGTTATAGGAGAAGGGGAGGTATGTAAAATAGATTATTTTACGGTATAAGAAGGTTTATTTATAGGAGAAGGGGAGATAGGTGAAACATATTATTTTACAATATCAGAAAGTTTAGTTACAGGAGAAGGAGAGGTAGCTGAAACACATTATTTTACAGAATCAGAAGGTTTAGTTATAGGTGAAGGAGAGGTAGATGAAATATATTATTTTACAGTATCAGAAGGTTTAGTTATAGGAGAAGGGGAGGTAGCTGAAACAGATTATTTTACAATATCAGAAGGTTTAGTTATAGGAGAAGGGGAGGTTGCTGAAACAGATTATTTTACAATATGAGAAGGTTTGGTTATAGGAGAAAGGTAGGTAGTTGAAAGATTATTTTACAGTATCACAAGTTTTAGTTATAGGAGAAGGGGAGGTAGGTGAAAGATGTTGTTTTACAGTATCAGAAGGTTTAGTTATAGGAGAAGGGGAGGTAGCTGAAACAGATTATTTTACAGTATCAGAAGGTTTAGTTATAGGAGAAGGGGAGGTAGCCGAAACAAATTATTTTACAGTATCAGAAGGTTTAGTTATAGGAGAAGGGGAGGTAGCTGAAACAGATTATTTTATAATATCAGAAGGTTTAGTTATAGAACGGGAGGTATCTGAAAAAGATTATTTTACAGTATCAGAAGGTTTAGTTATAGGAGAAGGATAGGTAGCTGAAACAAATTATTTTACACTATCAGAAGGTTTAGTTATAGGAGACGGGGAGGTAACTGAAACAGATTATTTTACAGTATTAGAAGGTTTAATTATAGGAGAATGGGAGGAAGGTGAAGCAGATTATTTTACAGTATCAGAAGGTTTAGTTATAGGAGAAGGGGAGGTAGGTGAAACAGATTGTTTTACAGTATCAAAAGGTTTAGTTATAGGGGATGGGGCGGTAGCTGAAACAGATTATTTTACAGTATCAGAAGGTTTAGTTATAGGAGAAAGGGAGGTAGGTGAAACAGGTTATTTTACAATATCAGAAGGTTTAGTTATAGGAGAAGGGGAGGTAGCTGAAACATATTATTTGACAGTATCAGAAGGTTTAGTTATAGGAGAAGGGGAGGTAGCTGAAACAGATTATTTTACAGTATCAGAAGGTTTAGTTATAAGAGAAGGGGAGGTAGGTGAAACGGATTATTTTACAGTATCAGAAGGTTTAGTTTTAGGAGAAGGGGAGGTAGGTGAAACAGGTTATTTTACAGTATCAGAAGGTTTAGTTATAGGAGAAGGGGAGGTAGCTGAAACAGATTATTTTACAGTATCAGAAGGTTTAGTTATAGGAGAAGGGGAGGTAGGTGAAACAGATTATTTTACAGTATCAGAAGGTTTAGTTATAGGAGAAGGGGATGTAGCTGAAACAGATTATTTTACAGAATCAGAAGGTTTAGTTATAGGAGAAGGGGAGGTAGGTGAAACATTATTTTACAGTATCAGAAGGTTTAGTTTTAGGAGAATGTGAGGTACCTGAAACAGATTATTTTATGGTATCAGAAGGTTTAGTTATAGGAGAAGGGGAGGTAGCTGAAACAGATTATTTTACAGTATCAGAAGGTTTAGTTATAGGAGAAGGGGAGGTAGCTGAAACAGATTATTTTATAGTATCAGAAGGTTTAGCTATAGGAGACGGGGAGGTAACTGAAACAGATTATTTTACAGTATCAGAAGGTTTAGTTATAGAAGGGGAGGTAGCTTAAAGAGATTATTTTACAGTATCAGAAGGTTTAGTTATAGGAGAAGGGAAGGTAGCTGAAACACATTAATTTACAGTATCAGAAAGTTTAGTTATAGGAGAATGGGAGTCAGCTGAAAAATGTTATTTTACAGTATTAAAAGGTTTAGTTATAGGAGAAGGGGAGGTAGCTGAAACAGATTATTTTATAGTATCAGAAGGTTTAATTATAGGAGAAGGGGCGGTAGCTGAAACAGATTATTTTACAGTATCAGTAGGTTTAGTTATAGGAGAAGGGGAGGTAGGTGAAGCAGATTATTTTACAGTATCAGAAAGTTTAGTTATAGGAGAATGGGAATCAGCTGAAAAATGCTATTTTACAGTATTAAAAGGTTTAGTTATAGGAGTAGGGGAGGAAGCTGAAACAGATTATTTTACATTATGAGAAGGTTTAGTTATAGGAAAAAAGGAGGTAGTTGAAACAGATTATTTTACTATATGAAAAGGTATGGTTATAGGAGAAAGGGAGGTAGCTGAAACAGATTATTTTATAGTATCAGAAGGTTTAATTATAGGAGAAGGGGAGGTAGGTGAAACAGATTATTTTACAGTGTCAGAAGGTTTAGTTATAGGAGAAGGGGAGGTATGTAAAACAGATTATTTTATGGTATCAAAACGTTTAGTTATAGGAGAAGGGGAGGTAGCTGAAACAGATTATTTTACAGTATCAGAAGGTTTAGTTATAGGAGAAGGGGAGGTAGCTGAAACAGATTATTTTACAGTATCAGAAGGTTTAGTTATAGGAGAATGAGAGGTAGATAAAATATATTATTTTACAGTATCAGAAGGTTAAGTTATAGGAGAATTTGAGGTAGGTGAAACAGATTATTTTACAGTATCAGAAGGTTTAGTTATAGGAGAAGGGGAGGTAGCTGAAACAGATTGCTTTACAATATGAGAAGGTTTGGTTATAGGAGAAAGATATTTAGCTGAAACAGATTATTTTAAAGTGTCAGAAGTTTTAGTTATATGAGAAGGGGAGGTATCTGAAACAGATTATTTTACAATATGAGAAGGTTTGGTTATAGGAGAAAGGGATGTTGCTGAAACAAATTATTTTACAATATCAGAAGGTTTAATTATAGGAGAATGGGAGGTAGGTGAACATTATTTTACGGTATCAGAAGCTATAGTTATAGGAGAAGGAGAGGTAGCTGAAACATTTTATTTTACATTATGAGAATGTTTGGTTATAGGAAAAAGGGAAGTAGCTGAAACAGATTATTTTACAGTATCAGAAGGTTTAGTTATAGGAGAAGGGGAGGTAGCTGAAACAGATTATTTTACAGTATAAGAAGGTTTAGCTATAGGAGAAGGGGAGGTAGGTGAAACAGATTGTTTTACAGTATCAAAAGGTTTAGTTATAGGAGAACAGGAGGTAGCTGAAACAGATTATTTTACAGTATCAGAAGGTTTAGTTATAGGGGAAGGGGAGGTAGCTGAACAGATTATTTTATAGTATCAGAAGGTTTAGCTATAGGAGACGGGGAGGTAACTGAAACAGATTATTTTACAGTATCAGAAGGTTTAGTTATAGAAGGGGAGGTATCTTAAAGAGATTATTTTACAGTATCAGAAGGTTTAGTTATAGGAGAAGGGAAGGTAGCTGAAACACATTAATTTACAGTATCAGAAAGTTTAGTTATAGGAGAATGGGAGTCAGCTGAAAAATGTTATTTTACAGTATTAAAAGGTTTAGTTATAGGAGAAGGGGAGGTAGCTGAAACAGATTATTTTATAGTATCAGAAGGTTTAATTATAGGAGAAGGGGAGGTAGATGAAACATATTATTTTACAGTTTTAGAAAGTTCAGTTATAGGAGAAGGGGAGGTAGGTGAAGCAGATTATTTTACAGTATCAGAAAGTTTCGTTATAGGAGAATAGGAGTCAGCTGAAAAATGCTATTTTACAGTATTAAAAGGTTTAGTTATAGGAGAAGGGGAGGAAGCTGAAACAGATTATTTTACATTATGAGAAGGTTTAGTTATAGGAAAAAAGGAGGTAGCTGAAACAGATTGTTTTACAATATGAGAAGGTTTGGTTATAGGAGAAAGGTAGGTAGCTGAAACAGATTATTTTAAAGTATCATAAGTTTTAATTATAGGAGAAGGGGAGGTAGCTGAAACAGATTATTTTACCGTATCAGAAGTTTTAGTTATAGGAGAAGGGGAGGTATGTAAAGCAGATTATTTTACGGTATCAGAAGGTTTAGTTATAAGAGAAGGGCAGGTAGCTGAAACAGATTATTTTACAGTATCAGAAGGTTTAGTTATAGGAGAAGGGGAGGTAGCTGAAACATATTATTTTACAGTATCAGAAGGTTTAGTTATAGGAGAAGGGGAGGTAACTGAAACAGATTATTTTACAGTATCAGAAGGTTTAGTTATAGGAGAAGGAGAGGTAGATAAAATATATTATTTTACAGTATCAGAAGGTTTAGTTATAGGAGAATTTGAGGTAGGTGAAACAGATTATTTTACAATATCAGAATGTTTAGTTATAGGAGAAGGGAGGTAGCTGAAACAGATTATTTTACAATATGAGAAGGTTTAGTTGTAAGAGAATGGGAGGTAGGTGAAACAGATTATTTTACAGTATCAGAAGGTATAGTTATAGGAGAAGTGGATGTAGCTGAAACAGATTATTTTACAATATGAGAAGGTTTGGTTATAGGAGAAAGGGAAGTTGCTGAAACAGATTATTTTACAGTATCAGAAGCTTTAGTTATAAGAGAATGGGAGGTAGGTGAACATTATTTTACGGTATCAGAAGCTATAGTTATAGGAGAAGGAGAGGTAGCTGAAAGATTATTTTACAATATGAGAAGGTTTGGTTATAGGAGAAAGGGAAGTTGCTGAAACAGATTATTTTACAGTATCAGAAGCTTTAGTTATTGAGGAAGGGGAGGGAGCTGAAACAGATTATTTTACAGTATAAGAAGGTTTAGTTATAGGGGAAGGGGAGGTAGCTGAAACAGGTTATTTTACAGTATCAAAAGGTTTAGTTATAGGAGAACAGGAGGTAGCTGAAACAGAGTTTTTTACAGTATCAGAAGGTTTAGTTATAGGAGAAGGGGGGGATAGCTGAAATAGATTATTTTATAGTATCAGAAGGTTTCGTTATAGGAGAAGGGGAGGTAGATGAAACAGATTATTTTATAGTATTAGAAGGTTTAGTTATAGGAGAAGGGGAGGTAGCTCAAACAAATTATTTTACAGTATCAGAACGTTTAGTTATAGAGAAGTGGAGGTAGCTGAAACAGATTATTTTACAGTGTCAGAAGGTTTAGTTATTGGAGGAAGGAAGGTAGCTGAAACAGATGATTCTACAGTATCAGAAGGTTCAGTTTTAGGAGAAGGGGAGGTAGCCAAAACATATTATTTTACAATATGAGAAGGTTTAGTTATAGGAGAAGGGGAGGTAGCTGAAACAGATTATTTGCCAGTATCAGAAGGTTTAGTTATAGGAGAAGAGGAGGTAGCTGAAGCAGATTATTTTACAGTATCAGAAGGTTTAGTTATAGGAGAAGGGGAGGTAGGTGAAACAGATTATTTTACAGTGTCAGAAGGTTTAGTTATAGGAGAAGGGGAGGTATGTAAAACAGATTATTTTATGGTATCAAAACGTTTAGTTATAGGAGAAGGGGAGGTAGCTGAAACAGATTATTTTACAGTATCAGAAGGTTTAGTTATAGGAGAAGGGGAGGTAGCTGAAACATATTATTTTACAGTATCAGAAGGTTTAGTTATAGGAGAAGGGGAGGTAAGTGAAACAGATTATTTTACAGTATCAGAAGGTTTAGTTATAGGAGAAGGAGAGGTAGATAAAATATATTATTTTACAGTATCAGAAGGTTTAGTTATAGGAGAATTTGAGGTAGGTGAAACAGATTATTTTACAATATCAGAATGTTTAGTTATAGGAGAAGGGGAGGTAGCTGAAACAGATTATTTTACAATAAGAGAAGGTTTGGTTATAGGAGAAAGGTAGGTAGGTGAAACATATTATTTTACAGTATCAGAAGGTTTAGTTATAGGAGAAGGGGAGGTATCTGAAACAGATTATTTTACAATATGAGAAGGTTTGGTTATAGGAGAAAGGGAGGTTGCTGAAACAAATTATTTTACAATATCAGAAGGTTTAATTATAAGAGAATGGGAGGTAGGTGAACATTATTTTACGGTATCAGAAGCTATAGTTATAGGAGAAGGAGAGGTAGCTGAAACATTTTATTTTACATTATGAGAATGTTTGGTTATAGGAAAAAGGGAAGTAGCTGAAACAGATTATTTTGCAGTATCAGAAGGTTTAGTTATGGGAGAAGGGGAGGTAGGTGAAACAGATTGTTTTACTATATGAAAAGGTTTGGTTATAGGAGAAAGGGAGGTAGCTGAAACAAATTATTTTACAGTATCAGAAGGTTTAATTATAGGAGAAGGGGAGGTAGCTGAAACAGATTTTTGTACAGTATCAGAAGGTTTAGTTATACAAGGGGAGGTAGATGAAACAGATTATTTTATAGTATTAGAAGGTTTAGTTATTAGGAGAAGGGGTGGTAGGTGAAACAGATTGTTTTACACTATCAGAAGGTTTAGTTATAGGAGAAGGGGAGGTAGGTGAACATTATTTTATGGTATCAGAAGCTATAGTTATAGGAGAAGGGGAGGTAGCTTAAACATTTTATTTTACATTATGAGAATGTTTGGGTATAGGAAAAAGGGAAGTAGCTGAAACAGATTATTTTACAGTATCAGAAGGTTTAGTTATAGGAGAAGGGGAGGTAGCTGAAACAGATTATTTGCCAGTATCAGAAGGTTTAGTTATAGGAGAAGAGGAGGTAGCTGAAACAGATTATATTACAGTATCAGAAGGTTTAGTTATAGGAGACAGGGAGGTAGGTGAAACATTATTTTACAGTATCAGAATCTCTCCCACTGAGTGCATACTTAGGGTATTGTTATTGATGTGGTAGTTAGCAGAAACATAGCTCTTACAGAAAGGAATGATACTACATTTTTAGCATTGAGTTTAAGGCCATGACTTTGGCATCACTCATTTGTTGGTGTAAGACCCTCTTGTAGGGTGTTGACATTGTAGATGATATGACCACTCCCAATTTGTAGTCATCAGCAAACTTTGTTAGCAACAGACCTTTAGTTTTAGCTTGTACTTTGGAGAAATATATTCCAAACAGTAGAGGTCCCAAGACTGATCCCATTGAAACACCACTAGTTACAGGTCTGCTGTTGGAGGTGGATTCCCCTGTTTGGACTGTATGGGTTCTATCAGTGAGCCAATTAGTGACCCATCTAATGATGTAAAGGTTGATACCAAGCTGGGTGAGTTTGTCAATTATGCCTGGGATAGTGTCAAAAGCCTTGGCTAAGTCTAGTAGGCTGTATGCACAGATTTCCCCTCATCCAGGGCCTTGGTGACTGTCTCGAAGTAGTCCACCAGATTTAACAGGCATGATCTGCCTTTGACACATCCAAATTAAAGAGGGTGGGTAAAGTGTCTGGAGATTGCCTATATGTTTGCTGATAAGGTCCATGATGATTTGCCCCATGGCCTTGCAGATAAGGCTAGTCAGGCTAACAGGTTTATAGTTCCTGGTGTCAGTGGAAGCACCATCTTTGTGCAAAAGGATAATGGTGGCCTTTTTCCATTCAGATGGGACAAAGCTGGTGCTTAGACTATGATTGAAAAGAGTACCCAATGGTGTTGCTAATTCTTGTTTGAGCCTATGTAGGATGTAGCCTGGGATGTCAGCAGGTCCCATAGATGCTGTGTTTTTGACATTTTTGAGCGTGTTTGTGGCCTGCTCTTTAGAGAAAGAAGGTAGTGGACAGGTGGTAGGGATGTCATGAGGTACATGTTGCGGGGAGAGGAGAGTGAGGTTTTCACAGAAACTGTTGGATTAACAGGTTAGTTACAGTCTACAGGCTCGGGATATGTGATATCAGTAACTAACAGTTCAGCACAGGTTTGGGCCTTTCCTTTTAGTTTACTGATGTAACTAAAGAATACCTTCTGGTTGTCCTTAGTAGAGGAAGCTAATTTGGATTCATAGTTTGCTTCGGAGGACTTCACAGGAAGTCTTATTTGCTTGTTTGAGCTGAGGAGGGAGTGTTTTCAATGGAGGGGACACTCCCTCTTACTCTTAGACAGCAATTTCTTCCTGTTATTGTAAAGCCTGTTAGTGGCAGTTGTCCACCAGGCAGGTTTGATCTTCCTTGAGGCGCTTGTTTTAGTCCTATCAGTATGACAGAGTCAATGCAGTTATACAGGTGTTTGTATAAAGCACTGGTGTAGACCTTGGCATAGTTTCCAGTTCCATCTGATAGGGGAGTTGCAGTGAAGCTATTTATGCCATCCCATAAGAGGTTATAATCTGCTTTGGAGAAGTTTTTTTTGTTTAGTTGTTGCTTGGGGGGGGGGTTCAGGTATGATAGTTACTTCAAATGAAACTTTTTTGTGGTCAGATCTCACCTGGGAAGACCTCACAGTGGGGGTACCATATTGGCATGGAGCTAACAAATTTGAGGAACTTTTGGGTATGTGAGTTTGAGCATGAGTAATTTCCCCATTCAGTGAATGGGTAGTTAAAGTCTCCCAAAACCATTCAGATGTATCTTGATATACTCTAGTAGATCCAAATAGGCAGAGTGGGTGTCTTGATTCATGAAGGGGATCGTGTAGCTGGCAATGACTTAAATAGGTGTCCTACCTACAGTTAATTGCACATAAAGTTTTTCCAGGGAATCATACTGTTTAACCAATCTGGAGGTGTATTTATCTTTAATGACTATTGATACATCGTCTGCTTTAGTTTTCATGCCTTCAGTTTGTGGTCTGTGTGTGTGTGGAAGGAGGTATAGCCCAGTATGGCTGGGGTGCTCTCCACAGCCTTGAACCAGGTCTCTATGACTGCACAAAGTTATACTTCCTTTGGGTGAGGACTGCTTCCAGTGAGTGCAGTTTCATGTTAAGATCCTAGTCTTTATCAGCATAACCTTGAGGTTGTTTTTAAATGGAGTTTTTACATCAGGAATTTTGTCTTGACACACTGCATAAAAAAGGCACTATGGGGGTGGAAAGAGCCTTGGCCATTAACTGAAATCCCAGGGGTGACAGATGAAGAACATGTCTGGAAAAGCATTGAGGTCAGCTGATCATGTCATCCCAGGCTGACAGATACTATATCCCTTTAGAATGACTCCAGAAACTAAGCCAGCTATTGAAATCAATAATTTTCTGTTTGTACTGAGGCATCATCCTAGGTGAAGGTAAAATGCTGCTTAAGGTTAGTGGCATACCTGACTGAGACACATACTCGGAGAGCTCAGTCATGTCACTCTTCATATAGTCCAGTGATGTACTTTTCAAGTCATTCACATCAACATGGACTATGACAGAGTCATAATAGTACATGTTGTTGAGAGACTTGAGTGCATGTGTGATATGGTGGCCCTGGCACCTGACAGACAGCTGACCATGACCTTCTCCTTATCCAGCCTGGTGTGAAGGACATTTGAATATCCCATGATGGAATCACCTATGACTTTCCAAGCAGTAGAGGTCCAAGGACTAATGGTTTTGTGTTTTTCCTTAACAGTTTGACAGGTAAGTCACTGGTGTGTATACTGTTATGTGTACTGTATTATGCAGAGGAAGTATTATGTGTAGCGTGCTTGTGTTTGTGCTTGGGAGGTCTCTGATGTTTAGGTATGTTTCTGTTGAGGTTGGGTGGAGTAGGAGGTGTGGAGAGGTGTGCATGCTGACAACCAGCTCATTGTCATATGTACTGACTGGTGTGTGATAGAGCATGGATTCAAGGTTCTTAATTTAGTTACATCTCTCACATATTGAGTTTTTATGGACTAGGAGTAACAGGTTGTCAGTGAACATGAGACAGTTGCTACACTGTCTCAGGACAATTGTCTGTAGTGACAGATACATTTCTATGGTCAGAAAGAGAGGTCACACTTAGGAATGGCTAGTGGGTGAGAGCTGTGTTGGTATCTGTAAGGCTAGGCTTAGTGTTCTACCTGACAGTAGAGCAGGGCCATGAAAAACCTCTGGAGGACCATGAGCAAAGTGCTAAGGGAAAATTTAACAAGCAAAATGTTTGTGTCTATAACCGCCAATGCTACGTGGCAGTGCACAATGGTGTGCTACACACAAGCAAGCACAGACATGAGGCTTAAATAAAACAAGAAATAACCTTTTTAACTCAAACTAAATTATATAGAGTTGTGAGAAGAGAAACAAAATATTGCAGTGACAGTTACTGGAGCTATTTTACCCAGATAATCAATAGACCTCTGAGTGAAGAAGATAAAAAAAAATTAGAATTCAGACCTTGGATGTTGTCAGAACCACAATTATTTCTTGAAATTAATAATACAACATAAATCAGTAGAGTCATGGTATGGGATTCATTAAAAGAATATTTATTTAGTAAGACCCTTAGCTGGTACAAAAACAAGGTTAGAGAGTGGGAATCTGAATCATTAGACTTGCAAACTAGACTCTTGACAGCAAAATCTAAAAAAATCAGAATTCTCCAGAAGTCAAAAAGGAAATAGAGGAATTAAATAAAAAAAATAATGAAATTCTAACACACAAAACTTGTCTAGCCTTGGAAAAATTAAATGTAAACTCATTAGCCACATCCCCCAGATATCTACATAATTTATCCACAAGAATTAAAATACAGTCCAAAGCAAACAATATTAGTAGTATATATCATGAAAAGAAAGGGAAAAAGTATCAGATATAGGAGACATCCTTGAAGCATTTTGGTTCCATTATATGGAACACTTCAAAAAAGAAGATTTAGATACCAACCAAATAAACTTAGATATAAACCTTATCAATATAAAAAAAATCCTGAAAACTTAAAAGAAGACCTACAAAAACTTATATCCTACAAAGAAATTAGTGACAAGATAAAAGAAAATAAATTTAACAAAGCTCCAGGGATAGATGGTATAATTACGGAAATTTACAAACTCTTCCCTTCAACAGTAATCTCCCTTTTTCATAAAACATTGCTAGAAGTTTAAACAGAAGCAGAAATACCACCTTCATGGAAATACTCTCTCATAACACCAATTCTAAAAGATAATAAACCATCGGACCTCTGCACCTCATACAGACCTATATCATTACTGAATAATGACTACAAAATATTTATGTCAATCCTAGCTAACAGAATGAAAATCCCACTTTCAAAGACAATTAATAATGAACTGGATTTATATATAACAGGCGCACACATGATAATATTAAAAGGATACTTACCCTTATATATTATGTGAATAAAGAAGATAGAGAGAAAGCCTTCAATTCCCTCAACTGGGAATATCTGTTTAAAAATTTAACATTATTTCAATTTCCTCCTTCCTTCATCATATTACTAAAAATATATATATTAATAACTTAGCCTGTATTAAATTAGGTTCTTTCACCTCAGAATCTATCCATATAATGAAAGGTACTAAACAAGGATTTCCCCTAGCTCCTATTTTGTTTGCTTTGGCTATAGAAATACTTGCAGAAATAATACATAATAATTAAAGAATAAAAGGAATAGATGTCTATGACCAGTACATATCTAGAATAATGCTTTTTGCTGATGGCGTTTTATTAACCCTATCAAGCTCCAGATAGTCATTAGGAGAGCTAGAAGAAATAGTGGAGAAATTCTATAAGATCTCAGACCTACACTTTAATAGATCAAAATCAAAATTTCTATTTTTAAATAAGAAGAAAAAATTACAAGTTATAGATAAATTCATCATAGGAAAACAAGAACTTACATTAAATTATTTAGGAATAGTGTTATGCAAACATCTAAACGCAACAGTATCAATAAATTATAAAAACATTATTGAATCAATAAAAACATAGAAAAATTGAACAAAATAATATCAACTTTTGAAGACAGATTGCAATTAATAAAATGGCCTTATTTCCAAAAATACTATATTTAGCATTAACAATACAGTTAATTCCTGAAAGATGCATTCTTAAAGAAATAAACTCATGCTTAATAACATTTTTATAGTATCCCAAAAAGAATAGAGTAGCTCTTACTCATCACATAGGACCCTGGAAACAAGGAGGATTGAACTCCCTAGAAACAGAAACATATATAAAAGCATCTCTGCTTAAAAGTACAATAGCTTGGATAAACCCAAGTTACTTTGTCAACGGGAAAGAATTATCAATGGTTATATTAATAAATGAATTCAATCTATAAAAAAAAAATCTTAATACTAGACAAATCTAGCAAACCCTGGTACATACTATGCATTAGTTTACAATATAGTATAACAAAACTGTCTAAGACTTTTCTGATTAATCATTACATCAATTCCTGTAGGAAACTTACCAATGCAAACATAAATTTAAAACTTTGGTTTGACCTTTTAACCCCGTTTACTATCACTAAGAACTTTCATCACAAAATATATAGGGAAACAATAACCTCATGGGAACAAAATAGATTCTTATGCTGGTTTCAGTGTGTAAAAAAATGAAATGTTTTAAATATACACATGATAAAAACTACTTACAATATTCCAGCAAAAGACTGGTTAACCTTCTTCTAATGTACACTCAAGATTTATACATATTAATTAATAATTCTTCATTTAAAGAAATTCCAAATCTAATAAGTTTTCTATATGAATTTATATATAATAGTTGGGAAAAGAAAATCTCCATCTCAAATCTATACAAAGAGTTAATAGCATATAAAACAATTCCCAAACCATCATACTGGCAGTTCTTAGCAAAGGTCAGTCATTACAGTTAACAGAGGAAATTAAATCTAGCATCTTACTATCAGTTAATTACACCTCTAACATACAGTAATGGAAATATTTAATTGGAAATACTTACATAGAGCATTTTTAACACCAGATATAATTAAGAAGATCAGTTCTACTACAAATGGTTTTTGCTGGAGGTGTAAAAAGCCAAATAAAGCAGACTGGATTCATATTTTTTTATGAATGTAATGCAATTAAATCATATTGTAATGGAATTAATCATTTTTATAAGCATTATTTAATGACTCCTTTACCTTAACTAACACATTGATTATACCAAATGTAAATGAAGGTCCCTACCTGAATAAGGCAAATATCTATTTGTTATGGACAATACTTGCTATATCTAGGAAATGCATAACCAGAAGGTGGAATTCAAATACACCACTGTCCCTGGAATAATTCTACACTATACTGAAGACAACTGCATCGATGGAAATAAAAATCAAAGAACTACGAATCTATCCCAGGCCAGTGGTAAATAATCCTTGGAAGAAGATTATATCTTTGTTAGACACTCTGCAGTAATCAATATTGTATCTCTGATAAGTGATCTGTCAGTTCTATATGTACTAACATACAGTGTCTATAGCTGAAAGTCAGGCTATTGTAAATATTGTATATAGTTGTTTAAAATGATATTCAAAAATATTATGTAAATGTTATTTTAATTGAAAATAAAATTATTTGAGTAAAAAAAAAGATAAAAATGAATTCTAATATCTTTTAAACATACAATGTCATCTCTTAGATGGAATCTCTTTACTTGGAAATTTTTACATAGATCTTTATTTACACCTCATAACATTAATGTTCAAGCAGAAACAAGTTTGTTGGGGATGTAAACAACAACTTAATGTACATTGGCAACACATGTTTTTTTGACTGTACTGTCTTAACACCTAATTAGAATAACATTAATCTCTTTTTACAAACGTTTTTGAATACACTTTTGTTTTACCTAAATCACTAATTCTTTTTAACACTCCTATTCCTATATGTGTTAAAAAATGAAATATTGCATTTTGTGGTCTATACTATCTATAGTGAGAAAGGTTATAATTCAGAATTGGAAGAACAAATCTGCACCTTCTTTCAAAGAATTTATAAATATTGCAACTGGTAAGTCTGTCATCTGGAAATCATTGCAATTAAGTCAAGAACAACTAGGATTACCTCTTGCTACAATGCATGGACAAAACTTAGAGATTTGCTTGACAAGCAAAAATAACTGTATTTTATATTTAATGTAATGTATAATAACTTGAATGATTTGATGGTTAATGGACACTCTTAAATAGTTGTATTTTTCTTTGTGTGTGAGGTTTAGTTGAAATTTTTTTCATTTATTATTTTCACAAGTCTCTGTAAATATTGTTGTGATTATTTTACAAATTGAAAATCTGATAAAATCTTTAACAAAAATATTGAGGATTGTCAGAGATGAGATAACAATGATATGTATAACCACTCTAGGGGACATTCAGGAATAGATGGCATTCCTGTGGAAGTTCAGAAGCTAGGAGGGAAAAAACTGATAAATATGTTGAAGGATTTAACAGTATTTAAAAAGAGGAGAAGCACTAACATCCTGGAAGAAAGCTCTGGTGGCTGTAATACCTAAAAATAGTAAAGTCCTATCAGATCCAGCTTCATGTAGGTCATTTTGATTCTAAACCATGATTATAAAGTGTTTGTCTATAATGGCTACAATAATGACAAAAATGTTGCCACAACTGATTGATATGGATAAATGTGGTTTTGGAGAGGGGAGGTAAATGCTTGACAACATTAATAGAGCAATGATTCAGAGGGAAGCAGAACATAAGGAAATGATACTGCTGTTGGTGGGTCCTGATGCTGACAAAGCATTTGATGGAAGAATCTGACATTGTATGAGCAGGGCAGCTGGAGTGTTTGCATTTCCTGACATGCTAATAAGGTTAACCAAGAGGATGTATGAGGGAATATAGTGAAAATTAAAGTATGGGGCATTCTCTTCTGATAACTTTGCTTGAACAGAGAAACAAGGCAGGCATGTCCTCTTTCTCCTTTGTTGTTTGCATTACATTTAGAACCATTGTCAAAGAAAATAAAGGACTCAGAAATTCAAGGATATAATTAGTATGGTAATCAAGAAAAGTTGGCTTTATTTGCAGTTGATATTATTTTGTACCTGATAAAACCAAAAAAGGACATACCAGTGGTGTAGTACATTCTGAGAAAGTTTCATGCCTTTTCAGGATACAAAATTCATGAAGATAAAACACAGGCAATAGTTGTAAACTATGTACCCCACACAGATTGGTTCAGTAATACCCATATTTATGGGCACATGATAAAATGAAGTACTTAGGAGTATGGGTTAAAAAGTATACGTGGAAAGAGACTAAACAAAATATAATACAAAAACTGAAAAACTGAAAGCTCTGTTTTATGGATATGAATAACAATAATATAAACAGTGAAAATATTTTTAGTCCCTTTAGTTTTATACACAGGTTAGGCATACTTTTATGAACCAGAGAAGAAGTTGTGGAAAGCAATTAATAAGGAGTTGAAGGATTTTATCTGGGAGAGGAAGAGGGAAAAAGTCAAGTGGGATAAGTTAGTTCTTCCAGTAGAACAAGGTGGCTGGGATTAAGTGATTTAAAGGGTATTTCAGACGTACTCAGTTAAGGCTCCTATACATAGCATATGCAGAAAGCTATCTTGTAAAGGGATGATGATGAAGCAGAAGGAAGCTCAAGAAATAAGGAGAGAGTGAGATTTTGTATGCAAATCCTTAAGAGAATAACAACAACCATACAAAATATTATATTCATAAAGTAGCAGAAAGCTAAGCAACACAGGAATGGAGAAAGGATATTCTGCCAATATGGATGACTGCAGTTGGGGCAAATAGAAAAGGCAAGAGGGGGCTAGAATCTGCTGGAGAAAATTGGCAAAGGAACCAAGGTATTGAGACCAAAGAATTAAGGTCTTTATTATGTTGTCAAAAAAACCTAGTCAGCAAATGCCTGTTCATCGACCCATAAACACTGAACTCTCACTACTTTGAATGGCCACTTCAGTGAATTTTTTCCTAGGGGAAAAAAATTGCTTGGCCATTGTCAGAAATTTGCCCTTTTCCCCACTGTAGTATGATCTCAGAGTTTTTTTGAAGGGTTTGAAATATTGTCTCATTTTTGGTTGACCAAGCATTTTTTTCCCCTAGGGAAAAAAATTTGCTGAAATGGCCGTTCATAGTAGTGGGAGTTTGCTGTTGATTGGTTGGCGAACAGGCGTTCACTAACTAGGTTTTTTTTGATAACGTAATATAGACCCAATTATTAGAAAGGGAAAGGTAATAGAATAGGAAGAGGCCAAAAATACATTTGGATGACAGGCTAGAGATTATGTTTTCTACCAATGGCTGATATCAGAGTATAGGCCCAAAAAAAAGGAATAGGAGGAGCCTTAGTTAAAGACCAACACTAGGAGAAGTTTTAGTAGAATCTAGAACAGAAGCTGCTGTTAAAAGAATAATTAGTAGGAAATATAAAATACCACATGGTAAATGTAGGAATCAATAAGAAGAGGTTAGAAAGGATTGGGAAATGGGACTGGATAAGAGATTCACAAAGAAACAATGGGAGAATGAATATATGTATGGCTTCCAAGTATGCAACAAAATATAGAAGACTTAGGATTTTTGCATGGAAGTATTTGCATAGGTATTTTTATACACCAAGCAGACTCCAAGGAGAGTAATGAGTTGGCAGACTTTAAAAATTCCCTGTAGACAGCTCTGGCAGAAATACAGGGTGAGCAAATATGTCTAACTAAGGAAATTATATTTTGAGCTGTGATACAGAATCAGAATTGTCTAGACATAGTAAGGCCTTGTTGAGTTTAATTCTGGTGGCTTTCAAAAAAAAATTACTAGAAAATGGAAATCAAAGTATAAACCAACCATCCTAGAATAAGTGAATATGGTAACAGAGATAAAAGAACTGAAATGAGATCTTTAAAAAAATGGTAGGAGCGAATGACATAGAAAATGAAAGGAATTGTGGGAACAATGCATGCAAAATAATGTCTTGGAGGAGGAGTGAGGTTTAAGGGAAGGCAGGAGTTGAATGAGATATTTAATGTTTGACTGATATTGACTGGATAGAAGATTATATGAGATGTATAATGTTTGTAACTAAAATGTCAACATAGTTTGTTTTCATTTATATAAATGAGTGATTGCCCATGTCATAAATAATAATTCTATCAAGATGTTTCTTGTCTAAAAAAAAAAAAATAAAATAAAAAGGCTGAAACATGCATGTCCACATGTAGTGGTGTTTTGCTTTATTGGCTTGAATGTAACCATAATGACTTAAAAAAATTAAAAAAAGTCATGGGCATTCATAAACCATGTCACTGAAATGCTTGATGTCCTTAAGGAGTCACTTTCATGTATTCCATGGGCCTCCATTACTGGAGGTTTAAAGTATCTCACAATGAAAACTCTAGTTTGGCTGGATTTTTCTTGTGTTTTTACTGAACGGTTTGTCTGTATGACCTTTTTACCCTTTGGTTTGGGTCCTCAGGAGTACGTGTGACATGAAATAGAGACAGTGCTATCAGCCATTTCTGTTATTTTAGGGGTTTTAAGCTAGTAATCTCTGTTAGGAACCTCTGGGGTCTTCCTGGTTGTTTGATATGTCTAGTGAGGTATATTCCAAAGGGGTTATTGTATTCAATAATTGGTCTAATTTATGCTGAATATAAGGGGACAATGACCTCTTTAGATCTGGATGATATTTCTTTGGCAATTAACTGAGCTAAGGAGGACTCTGTCACTACTGCTGTTACATGATGCCCATAGAAGTGGAAGTTATTAACATGGTTACAATGTGTCTAACGATATTCTTATTTTGAAGTGGGTTATTTTTTACTATGTATGCAGGGTGAGGGGTGTCTACCAAATGTAATAATATTGCACTTTTTGACATTTAATTTAAGCCCATCTGTTTGCATCAGATATTTAAAAGTACATTTTGCTGAAGGCTTGGGATTCAGAAGGGGACATGACAATAACTCCTAGTTTGCAGACATCTGCAGACCTGGTTAGCAAGAGATCTTGCTTCATGGTCTGTACATCAGAAATGTAAATGCCAAACAAAAGAGGTCCCAGCACTGAGCCTTGTAATACTGCTGGTAACCTTCATACTCTCTGTTGGGACACCTGCTATCTGCATTGTGTGGGTTCTGTCCTTAAGCCCGTAGTCTATACATATTACTGCATAGGGATCTGTTTGTAATGCATGTAGCTTACTGACTATGCCAGAATGGGGCATAGTGTCAACATTTTGGCCAGGTCAAGATATGCCATGTAGACAACATGACCACTGATTACAGTCAGTATTACTCTTCAAAAATAATTAAGTTTTGGAAGAAGAATGAGGCTTAACGGAAGGCAGGAACTGAATGAGCTATGCAATATTCTATTGACAGTGACTGCATATAAGATTACATGGGCTGTATAATATTTGTAACTAAAAATATGCCAACATGGTTTGCTTTCATTTATATAAATGTATTATCACCAATGTCATAAGTGTTAATTCAGTAAAGATTTTTTTTTTTGCTTAAAAACAATGAAGGGCTTTTTGTACAAAATCACCTAATTTAAAGCAAATAATTACATCAAGAAATAGCTGAACAGAACACACCAACCAGTACCAATATGCTTAAAATTATTAACTGATCTGAAATGCTGCACATACCTACACAAAGCATATGTGACCTCTTATGTTGATACCGGCATCTTAACAATATAGAAGCTCAACAAAATGCACATTCCTTAACCTGGATCGAATTAAGTATAACTCAGAAGTTTTCAGTTTGACAACAGTGGAGCCCAATGGATGTGGTGGTTGTTACCTGGTCAGTTAGGTTCACAAAAGGCATAGCTCAAAGCAGTTGAGCTTTATGCATGGGACTGTATAACTTTTCTTTGACTTGCATATGCCTGCTCCTTTTCCAAGACATAGCTTTCCTATAATACAGCAAAGACAATCAAAGGTTGTCTTTTTGTAACATGACAAATAAATACCTGCACATCTGGAATTCTTATTTAAACAGTTTAACAGGATACTGTAGAGAAAACACTTCATTCATTGACATGTTTATGTCTAAACTCTCAGGAAGTCACTTACTCAAAACATCAACATTATCAACACAGCACAGCAAACAGAAGAATCATTCCAATGTGGGAAAGCCCTCCCCCCATCAGTCTCTATATATACCTGTACTGTGGTCACACAGATGTGCAGAGGATGCAAACTGTGGAAGGCAAAACTAAGTATCATCTCCATATTTGTAGTTGTCTCAAACCATAAACATAGTAGGCAAAGTATAACATTCCAGTGCTATGAAACATGTACTATAGGAATCAAATGGGAAACAAGTGACCTTCCTGTGCTCTGACTAGAGGAAACAAGTGACCGTCCTCTGTTCTTGTTTCAACATTGCAAGACTCAGTAAACAAGATAAGATAAAAGCATATTTTTTCCTTTCTGAATACTTCTTACATTTTCAAATTAGGAATTAGGAACAGCAGCAACTGAAGATATTGATCATGGTTTCTCTGTACAGTAAAAATTAAATGTCAGCACTCGAAATGCTAAGTGCCAACAAGCCCAAAAAAAAAAAAAACATAAAATGATTATCACTGGGGTCCATAAATATAACTTTTTAGCTGAAGGAAGTAATAGATATTTACTAAGCTACCATTGATGTGACTATGTCTGTTTGTGTGTGAGTGCATATGTATGTAATTTTACTGCATACAGTTTATCTTGCCCATAGCCATGTATAGCTCTGGTCTGCTGGATGTGGCATTTCCTGAGCAGTAAAAAGGATGATTAACCTGAAGTGACCTGTCATGTATGAGTTTGTTTGTTTAGTACAAAGTGCTATGAGGGTTATGGTTTTAAATTAATTTTGTTGTCTTCCAGGATAAAGAGAACAGCCTGGAACAGCACATTATGTCAGAATTTGCTAAGCTGCGACAGTTTCTCCAGGACAAGGAACAACAGCTGATCCAACAGCTCAAAGAGGAAGCTGCAGGAATTCTGGGAAAGATGACAAAAAACTTAGAGAATATTGAAGAAATGAAAAAGGCTATTCAGAAGGATAAATCCAACATTGAATCAACATTGCAGCAGGAAGACTCTGTACTTCTTCTCAAAGTAAGAAATTGTTCACATTCTGTTCATAATGAAATGACTTGGTGTTTCACTCTGTAGTGAGACAGTGTGTGTGTAGTGCTGTTCTTACACATACCCAGTGTCTGTGTCATGGGATCTTTGTTCATTGCTTCAGTCACTGGGGACAGATATATATATCTATATCTGTATCTATCTATATATATCTATCTATAGATATATAGTTTGTGTGTGTGTGTGTGTGTGTGTGTGTGTGTGTGTGTGTGTGTGTGTGTGTGTGTGTGTGTGTGTGTGTGTGTGTGTGTATATGTATGAAAGCACATTATTTATATGGAAGTAGGCGATGCATATAGTGAATAAAGAGAATATGCTGAGCACCATGTTCAGATTTTAAATGCGAATAGCACACTATGTTTCTGATTGCTTCTTTTCATTAAACAGAAACAAACAAACTCTTTTCAGTATATGCTAAATCATTGAGCAGAATAGTTTCTCTCATGTTCCTGGTGTCTAAACTAACACATTCCCGTCCATCTTGTTTAAGGGTCCTAAAGTTTGACATTTTATAGAATATGGTTCATAAAATTCCCTTTATGGATGACATATCCTGTCAACATTATACACCCATTTATTAACCAAGTAGGTCGACTGGATGCACAGTCCTTTTGTGGGGGAAACCTGGAAGCAAATGAAGGCTGGAGACAGAGACTGAAACCCTATATAAATAGAAAGATGGCAGGCTAATAGCCTGGGATGCTTTTTAAATCTAATCAAACAGAATTTCCAAGGGCTACTCAGTCCCTTTTGTAGATGGGGAATAATCAAGTTTCAGTTGTGTAGCACGTCAGTGTCCTCTATCCAGGAGAAACATACATGTCACCACAGGGATAAATTTGCAGTTTTCTTGTTTAGACTATTGAATTGGATCAGGGAAGTACTTTGTTTTACATGGATGGGAAGCCTATTCCACAGCAGTGGAAGCCTCTGTGGGATGTATTTGTTTCTCCAGCAGGTCCTGTTTAGATCACTGTAAAGGGTAAAATCCTTAGAGCAGATGTTTCTGATACTATTGTTTTGTGGATATGAAGCAGGTTCGTTGGTTCAGGATCTGAGGAGGCCTTAAAGGCTGGGCGGGGATGTGGAGAGTGATCTAAGATGGTCTGCATAATTCATGTGTTGGACTCCCTGGATTCTTTTCATAAGAAATTTCTGTTGGCATTCAAGTTGAAACCTGTGCCTTTGTAACTCCTTACCAAAGGACCAGTGTACTCAATGATTGGTCTAATAATGACTAAAAACATATGGGTAGTATCCACCCTGCACCTGGATATAATGCCCTTACTTATAGGTTTTGCTATATAAAATGATTTCCTAACTGTGGTGGGCATCTGTTGGTCAAAGGACAGATCACTATCATCACAAGTCTACAAATCCCTATCATTTCTAAAATAAGAGGTGTGCTGTCAAATGTTGCAGTGTGCATGGATGGATGATTTTACCCAAGGAGACCATTGTGAACATTTTTCCATTCGGTTTGAATCAGTGGTTCTTACACCAATTGCTCATTTGTGTGAGATCATTCCTCCTGAGGATGTTCATGTCTTTGGGGGATTCTGTAACTGCCCTGAATGTGCAGTCATCTGCAAACTTGGTCAGCCACAGCCCATTTGCACTGGCCTGGACATCTGAGAAGTAAATACCAAACAGGAGTGGTCCCAGTACTGATACATGGGGAATTTCATTGATGACTGTCCTTTTAGTTGAGGTGGTGTCACCTCTTATTATCTCTTGCATCTTCTTTGAAAGCCAGTTGGCTACCCAGCAGGTGACGTACAGGTTTATTTGCATGTTTTGTACTATTTTGACTATACCTGAGTGGAGGATAGTATTGAATGCCTTGGTCAAGTGTAAATAGGCCACATGAATTGAATTGCCTTCGTTCATGACCTTTGTGACCTTCTCAAAGAATCTCATCAGGTTCAACAGGAAACATAAACTGACTGGGATCCAGTGTATATAAATTCATGACATCTTTGCATGTAATATCCAAGACCATTCTTTCCATGGCTTTACAGATTACATTCACCAAACTAAATGGGCTATAGTTTTTCATATCAGTAGAGGGGGCCCGTCCTTGTGCAGTGTTGAATGACAGTTGCTGTCTTCTAGTCCATGAGTACAAACATGGTTTCAAGGCTTAGATTGAATATCTTCATTAGGCGGGCTTATTTCAAGTCAGTTAGGAAGTACCCTGATATGTTATCAAGATACATAGATGCTGTGTTCTTTGCATTTAAGATGCCTTCCATTACGTGTTTTCTGGTGATAACATAGGGTGGTATAGATTTTGATATCACCATAGAAGTAATGGTGGCCTGAAGTGTGCATTGAATTTCTTCACCAGTATGTTTGTAGTGTTGCCTGGTGCAGTAAAAGTGGTGTCATTTACCACCAGTTTGACACACTGTTGCTTCCTTCCTTTCAGCTTCATAACATAGCTGAAAAATGTCTTGTGGTTGTCTTTAGCTTGGGAGGCTCTATTTAACTCAAATTTGGTTTTACTGGTTTTGATTAGACTCCTCCTTTGCTTGTTAAGATTTATGATTGCAATTTTGATATGTTTATTGTGTTTAACCATGATTTGTTTTCCTCTTGTACAGCTTGTTTAGAGTTGGAGTCCACCAAAATAGTTTGTTTATTTATTTTTTTGAAGGTTTTGCTTTGTTTATTTTGAATGGGAACAGCTGCCTCTGTACAGTGGTGGAAGAAGCTTGGTAGAAGAATTCAGTATATGCAGCTGAATTATTTTGGTTGGGGGTGGAGTGAGAGTGTTTCCAGTGTATCACTCAGTAGCAGGTAATTTTCTTTAGAATAATTTTTGAACATTCTAGGGTTTGAAGGGGGTCCATGTTCCAGAACAATTTCAAAAGATACACAAGGGGGGGTGCAGTGGCTCCCCATATCTGTAGAGATCTAGTTGAAGATGTTGTTTCCCCTTGCAGGAGCTTTAAGTAGTTGTTCCAGGCCATAAAGAAGTCCAGGAATTATTCTGCATACCCGATTAAGGATCTGTATGTTTCCCAGGTTATTGATGTATAGTTGAAGTCTCCTATAAGTTAACCCCTATGCTATGCTTAGTGACTCAAGTTTATTCGGGCTTCTTATTTGAGTGTCCTGGGTCATGGAAAGGGATCTCTAGGTAGCAATGATAATTATTAGGGTGATAGTGGATGATAATCTTATATTCATCCTGCATATACAAAACTGCATAAGAAGAACTCATCAAAAACTAAGGATGCTTTACAGAGCCAAAAACTTTCTCACAACACAACTACAACTACACTTACCACTACTTATTTCCTCCAGAAATGTCTTTCTGGTGTTCACATCCTCACTAACATCCAGGTTTAACAAAAATTAAAACATGAACAATGCTATAACAAAGTTGCTAAAATTGCAGCAAGTATCCCTTTAGGAACCCACCACTTTATAACACTAAAAAGACTAAACTGGTTAGAACTGCCTCATCAGCTAACATCTACACAGCTTCTTACCATCTATAAAATTACCCAGCATCCATCTGCCTGTCCAGCACTAAAAACTATTCTACACAACTATGTTCCCAGTTGGTCATTGCGACCCAGTGACCAAAAACCCCTGTCTGTCTACAAACCTATCAAATCTGCTGGGCATTGCCTGTACTCATACAATGTTTTAAAGCCTGGAAGTCCTTATCTTTATCCAACAAGTAAATACCCTCCCTCCCATCTTTCAAAATCATTCTGAAAGACTTCCTAGCCAAAAGCTGGACCTGCTCTTGCTCAACACCAGGATAAACTATGTCCTTAAATGTGAGCAAATACCTATTCATACCTTACATCCCCTTACTCTCCCTTCTTCACTAACTTCCTTTCTTCAATGAATTTCTCTGCCCTGGCTCTCTCTCTAAATGTACCATAAGCCTGCTTTTACCACACTTCATATTGTAATTCCATTTGTATTATACTAACTTACCTTTAATTTCTCTATAAGCTGAGTGAAATTTATCTGTCTATTAAATCATTGTCATGTAACTTGTAGCTATTCTTAACCAACTTTTTCATATTATGTTTAATTTGGCATAATTATTTAAACTCTAGTTCTTTTTTGTGTTATTTTTAAAGACTGTAAAATTATTGCTCTTAAAATGTTTTGTAATACTTTGAGTTTTTCGCCCAAGGCCTCTGCTGAAAATGGGCTACTGCCCAGTTGGACTTTCACGGTAATCAAATGTAAATAAATAAAAACAATAAAAGGGAGCAGGGGGTTGTGGCTGCCATGAACCCCAGAGAACAGATCAATTCCCTTGCTGGGATCACTGAATGAAGAAGAGACTGGAAATAAGCAGTCAAGGCTGGGCCTTGGGAGGTGGAAGAGAAGCCAATACTGGGATGGTCTGGATCCTGCAATCCAAAAATATTTAGTCCTGCAAGGGAGTCAAATTTGACTTCTTGAGACTGACAGTGAATCCCATACTACACATGAGGAGCATAGTAAAACATAGATCCTGAAACAGGAGCTGTTGGTAGGGGGACTGAATCAGGAGGTTTGTTTCAAGTATGGAAATATTTAGGCACCCAGAAATCTGTAGAAGGCTAAAACTTGGGCCAGACATTTGTAAAATACCCTTGGAGCTGTAGAAGAACCAAAGAGCAAAACAGAGAACTGAAAATGAGAGGAAGAAACAGAGAAATGTAAAAACTTCATGAATAGAGGGTGAATGGAATCTGAAAATAGGTGTTTTTTTATCTAGAGAGACTAAACATGCTTGGGGAAGTAGCAGAGGAAAGAGAGTCTGAAGGGACCACATCCTGAAAGAAGGGACCTTCAGAAAAGTGTTGAGGAAGGATAGATCCAAAATAGGTCTCCAAGACCTTTCCTTTCTGAGAACCTGAAGCATCCTGGAGTAAAAACCTGTTCCCTGCTGAGAATTTGGAACAGGTTAAATGTTTCCCTGATCCATCAGATCCCATAGGACCAAAGGAAAAAGAGAAAGCTGGCTCTGAAGGGGCTGAGGAAGATTTAGGAAAAGGAAGAAAGGACTTCCAAACCATGAAATAACCATGTTGGATGATAGAAAGGACCCAAGAGTCCATAGTAATCTTTTGCCAGACTGGAAGTGAAAGGGAGAACCTGAGGGAAAGAGAAACCTGGTCAAGGGAGGTAGAGAGCTGCATGTTAGATAGAGGCAGATTTATCAGGAACTGACTGCCTCTGATCCTTTGAAGTCAGGGTGGGGTTGTCAGAAGAAGTGAGCTTAGAAATCCTCTTACCTCCAGAAGGTTGTTTAGGCTGGCTATGCACAAAGGAGAGTTTAGAAGGATAGTTTCTTTAAAATTTAAGAACAAGAGAAACAAAGATTTGTTTAAGATCCTGCATCACCTTACATTTCCCCCAGAGACACATGCTCCAGGGATCTAAACCTTGTCATCACAATGAACAAAACATGCTGGAGGGACAGGTTCCTGACCCAGAGACTCCCCATACTCTGGAATAGACTGCCCATAAATTTCAGGCAGAGCACCTCCTTGGCCCTCTTCAAAAAGAACTTTGACAATTGGATGAGAGATAGGAAAGTCACCCTGGGGATCACGTCAGTCACCCTGCTATACAGGGGTTCAGGGAAGTAAATATAGTAGGAAGAAATATCCAGGGAAGTGTTATGGCTATTCTTGTATAGGCCCTAGAGCAGATAGCCTAGTTCCAGCCTATGAACCTATTAACCTATTTGTCTTGTACGGTTCTAAATAATTCTACAGCAGCAGTACAAAAAGATTCTATATGTCCAATGGGGAATCCAACATTTTTTGATTTTATATCATCAGGTAAAGCTTGTAGGTGTAACCAGGAGTACCTCCTCATAATAGAAACAGATGCAGCAGCCCTGGAGGATGCATCAGCTGCATCATAACTGCATTATATAGTGTGGTGAGATGCAGCAGCCCTAGAAGATGCATCAATGCATCTGCTGCATCATAACTACATTATATAGAGTGGCCAGATGCAGCATCCCAGAAGATGCATCAGTACATCAGCTGCACCATAACTACATTATATAGAGTAGTGAGATGCAGCAGCCCTAGAAGATGTTTCAGCACATCAGCTGCAGCATAACTAGATTATATACTGTGGTGAGATGCAGCATCCCAGAAGATGTTCGGAGTGTCAGCTGCATCATAACTACATTATATAGTGTGGTGAGATGCAGCAGCCCTAGAAGATGCATCAGCTGCATCATAACTACATTATATAGAGTGGTTAGATGCAGCAGCCCTAGAAGATGCATCAGCTACATCATAACTGCATTATATAGAGTGGTGAGATGCATCAGCCCTAGAAGATGCATCAGCTGCATTATAACTACATTATATAGACTGGTGAGATGCAGCAGCCCCAAAAGATGCATCAGTACATCAGCTGCATCATAACTACATTATATAGACTGGTGAGATGCAGCAGGCCTAGAAGATGCATCAGTGCATCAGCTGCATCATAACTACATTGTATAGTGTGGTGAGATGCTGCAACCCTAGAAGGTGCATCAGTGCATAAGCTACATCATAACTGCATTATATAGAGTGGTGAGCTGCATCAGCCCAAGAAGATGCATCAGCTGCATCATAACTACATTGTGATGAGATGCAGCAGCCCTAGAAGATGCATCAGTGCATCAGCTGTATCATAACTACATTATATAGACTGGTGAGATGCAGCAGCCCTAGAAGATGCATCAGTGCATCAGCTGCATCATAACTACATTATATAGAATGGTGAGACACAGCAGCCCTAGGAGATGCATCAGCTGCATCATAACTACATTATATAGTGTGGTAAGATACAACAGCCTAGATGATGCATCAGTACATCAGCTGCATCATAACTACATTATATAGAGTGGTGAGATGCAGCAGCCCTAGAAGATGCATCAGCTGCATCATAACTACATTGTACAGCGTGGTGACATGCAGCAGCCCTAGAAGATGCATCAGCTGCATCATGACATTATACAGAGTGATGAATTGCTGCAGCCTTAGAAGATGCATCAGTGCATCAGCTGCATCATAACTACAATAGATAGAGTGGTGAGCCACCTGGGAGGTAGAACTGAGCAAGAAATAGCTGCAGACTTGATTTCTGAGTCAAGCAAATCAGACAATACTGGGAGCCAGGACATATCTAGTCATATGTGTCTTGTACATAATGGCCCTAAAGGCCAGAGTAGCAGAAGTGTGTACTTTTTTTGTAGTCTTTCCTAGCACAGCTGTCTTTTTCAGAGGAAAAAAGATTTGGAGGAGGATAAAAGCTTGGAAGGCTCATCAGTGGACATGGACACGACTGCAGAGTCATGGACATTTATACAAATATTAAAGAGCCACAGCTGCTTTGTAAAATTGATCTGGCTTTTTATGAGCCAGATGCAGGCAGTCAGGGGCCTTAGAGGCAGCAGTAAAGTTATCCAACAAGGCCATTAACGCTGGAGGAACAGTAGAAGACCTGGCTGAGTCCATCTGCAAAAGCTCCTGGTAGCTCTTCTGTACCTTAGGTGCTTGAGGACAGTCCCCTTAAAGTCCCATCATACAGACTACAATGTCCCTAAAGGACAGTTCCTCATAGAGAAAATCAGGAGGTAAGGAGTCCCTCTCCTCAGACCCGGCTCCAAAGGAGAATACGTTTTCAAAGAATAACCAAGGGATTCCTCCCCAGAGTCCAACTCCTCATTGGAGGTATCAGAATCTCTATCCCTTTTAGATGGGGTGGGCACCCAAGGAGTCGCAGCAGCAGAAACCACAGTTCCTGTGTGGGTTTAAGGGCCATCAGAGCATTGAACAGCCCTTTAGTTAAGTCCTGCCACTCTGCCTGAAGATCCTTAAAAGTGGGATAAACGTGTTTTTTTTTTTTGTCTCTTTAAAAGGACATCAGCCTTGACCAATCTAGGGAGTTCAGATCCCTGCCTAGATTCAGTAAAGGTACCAGGCACCTCTTCCCTGACTAGGATTTGGAGAATTCCATAGGCCCTGGTTAGCAGATGTATACACAGCCTCAGTGTGAGAGAGATAGGTTCCATGTTGGCTTCTCACTCAGTTGCAGCAGAGGGAACTGGTGTTGACACTTAACAGTCCTCAGAGTCTTCGTCCAGCTTGAGAGAGACATCCGGTGCAGGCTGGATAGCAGCAGATTCAGAGCGAGGTTTTTTTTTTTTTTTTTTTTTGCTTTTTTCTTGAAAGACAGCTGAATCTTGTGGTGGGTGGATTCAGCCATGGTACCTTGGGTCAGTAGCTTTAAGGGCTGATTCTCCAGATAAATGAATAAAGATGAGAAGTGGTTATGGAAAGTTTTAGGTACAACACCCTGAGAGATAAGTGCTATACATGACCATACCCAGTGTGCTAAGCAGAAAAGGCACTTCTTGTGTCTGTCCTTATGAGGAATCTGCCTTCCACACTCACATTTCTCCTTCCTGGGGGACATGAGTGCAAATATAACAAAGGAAAAAAGAAGAGAAGAAATCCCAGTGAGGCACTTATTTGTAACAGGCTCAGTAGAAACCATCTCAACAAAAGCCGTACAGACTGAAGTTCTCACTAGGCAGGCATTTGGACTGGCAGCAAGGAAGTTGTGAGGATTGTGTGTCCATATGTCCCCTTTATGCCCCATAATTGCATAACTAGCATGCACCTGACATACAAAGCCAGGGTGAGGTAAAGGCTTTGGTGTACTGGCCAAACATTACACTGTCCCCAGCAGGATATCCCAAGTGTAAACAATACTGCAACAGCAATGAGGACGGACATAATTTGATTCACATTGAGCATCTGTTTCGCTGCACTAGACAGATGTCAAACATCAGTGCAGTTTGTTCTTCATTAAGTAAGTTCTAAGATGAGATATTTCAATAGCTTGTATGGTGCATGTTTTTGAATTATTATGATCAGGCATTTTTGACACCTAGACAAATCACTAGGATGATCCTTGAAAAATTATAGAAAGCATCAGTATGGTTTAAGGAGAGATTCTACCTCATTGGTGTTTCTGGGAGGGTAGATAGAGGTATTGGCTGTAAGCCTGGAAGGGAGTGGGGAGTATTTTATTCTGAATGAATACTTTTAATAGAAAGGTAGACAAGAGGAAAGTAGCACATGCTGTTACAGAAACCCACCTGCTGTTACAAGAAGAGGGTAGTGATGACTTCTGTGACGGAGAGGGTTATAAAATGGCATATACTATTGGCAGTGGATTATAGTGGTTTTGTATTAGTGAATGAGTTTAGAGTAATAACAGGCAGAGCTCCTTTTCCTACTTATGATTGCTTCTTCCTCAACATCCCAGTATTAATCATTATTCTGTGGTGAATTTTCATGTTGTTACTGTACCTGTAAGCCATTTCTTATGGCTACCTCTTGTCCACCTCATCTTTTGCTGCTGCTATTTACCCCCTGCTGTGTTCTCCATTCCAGGGGTTTCATCTCCTCAGTCGAGTTGCACTGAATTTAATTTAAGCTGTCATGTTTTAGGTTATTATTCCAGTCTTAAGTCGTTCAGCAACAAATACTTCACATAATTACTGGCATTATTAATGAACATTTTATTTAGTAAAGCACACTTATGGTCATGATACTTTATTGTATTTGAAGTGTAGTTTACAATAAAAATAACTTTCAAAGCAAGCAGGCAAAGGAGGAAATATGGAGGCTAGTATGTAAAACAGGCTCTACCAATGCTAACTGTTAATATTCTGTCACAAGCAAATGCAGACATTGATAAAGGAAGCTATACAAGCATTCTTTATGGTATTCACTGCAGAGGTAAATGCTAGTACATTTACTGCAGAGAACTATTTTCCCTGAAAAAACTCAGCTGTTGTCCCAGCATGTTTTGGCCTTTATCTGTGCTTCATTAAACATGACAGTAAAATAAAGCATTTGTTTCTGTCTTCATATTGATGTACATGCAATCCGGTCTCCATACAGATGCAAAATAACATTATAAAACTTTTGGTCTCTTTCACACAGGGAATCACAGATGAAATAAAAAGGTATGTAGCTACAATGATCTTTTCTGTTTTTGTTTAAAGCCCTGCACATTGTAAGTGAAATAAGTTACAATGTTTCCATTCTTTTACTCAGCATCATGAAAAGACTAGAAGAAGAAGAAAAACAAAACAAAATGAGGAAAGGTGTATTTAATGCTGAACTGGTTTCTGGCAGCCTAAATCTTGGGGTATACAGTGGCCCCCTGCAGTACAGCATTTGGAAAGAAATGCTGTCTGTCATCAACCCAGGTAAGAAACAAATCTCTTGTCATCCACAGATAATTTAGTGTGCATGTCTGTGTGTGTAGCAGGGAGGGCCTTATTCCTAAAGCTGAAGATAAGCTTTTAAAATTTTACTTAAATACTTATGCATGTTTCCTTTGTACTAACACCTATATATAATGTTTTTCTATTCCATTTTATCTATTAGCATTTCTTTACCGGGAAAGTCTAACACTGGATAAATTAATCCATTTTTGTAGAGGTCTGTGGAGAAAAGTTTCAAAAATTATATATACACTGACAATGAAAAATAAAACAACAGAATACAATAAAATTTAAGAACAGTGTACATAATGCTGACAACTTTGAAAATATCACAAGAAATTCAAAGGAGAGCAGCAGGTTGGAAGCATGATCTCTAGAAAATATTTACAAGCAGGTTATTGCCCACCATTTGCAAAACTGTATGTATATGATTTGGACCATAACTCAAAGAAAGCTATTATACATTAAATATAGACATTAACTATGACATTTAACAAGAAACAGTATTATGATGTGTTACTTCAGTTTGCAGTCCTTTATGAATAGGCAGGCACAGTGGTTTGAAGGACAAAGTATTGAGAGAACTTGAGACTTTTTAAGATCACAAATATATTCACGTCTATGCACCATTAATGCATGGTATAATGTGAAATGTAGTCCTGCATTGATACCGGCAAACTGAGTGGTAGGTATTAATAATCAGCTGGTCAGCAAAAAGGAGTCCAGCTCTGGTGAAAGACATGGCTTTAAGTAATCTGGAGGAAAAAATAAGTTAGACATAGAAGAAGCTTTGAACAGCTATTCAGACAACTGATAAAACTGCAAAAATCATCAGAGGTCAAAATGAGGAAAAGGATGTCTGAGTATGAGACTGCTCAAGAACAGCTGTTTCAAAAATGATAGAATTGCAGGAAAGGAAATTTTAATTTAATTGAATTTAAATTAATGCATGTAAGGAAAATTTGAGATATTCTGCTGTACCAGAGAACCTAGTAGGAACAAACTGTACTAATTTTATTAAGGCACAAATAAGCAATTGGACTAGTATTACACAGCAGGAACTGTTAATTGAAAAGGCACACTATATGTATGCTCCAAATCTGGCCATAAGAAAGCAGCCAAAACCTGTAAAACTAAAGATGCAAACCTACCAGCAGAAAGAGCTGATCCTGACAAAAAACAGGCAGAAGAAAAACATTTATAACAACAGTCAGGGAGTGTCAAGAGGCAGGTGTGAGAGTCAAGCTAACAGAATATTTTTTTTCCTGGTGAATCAAAGTCATTTTTTATGCAGAACAGACCAATGAGGAAATATAAAAGTTTGTCCAACAAAAAGTGAACCATCAAGCAGGAGACTCTGCTTCTCATTCTGGTGATAATAAAGCACATGTAAAAACATTGCCAGTAAAACTTTTTTCATTGCTCCAAAGGAAAATGCTTGTGAGAGAGAAAAGCACAGGAGTTGACTAAAAGAATCAGACGTACCTAGGAAATTAACTAAAGTCAGTAGTTGGGAGATGGAAATGAACAGGAAAAAGACTAACAACACAGAAATTAGTGAATATATGTGAGGCTGCAAAGCATGTCACATTTGTAAAATGTGGCTGCATAAAAAAAGTAGAAAGAGTGAACTTTTGTTGACTCTGTTAAACTTTTGGGGAACTGAAAGACATTTGCCTCACTTCATATCATTAATGTTTGGAAGTACATTGAGTTCAGGGGAGGAGGAAAGGAAAAGGTAACTGTAACTAAAACAATTTCTGTTCGTAGCAGTATTCCTGCAAAACTGTTTGTGATTAAATTGCATGTTTTATAGAAAAGCATTTTAGTTGCTTTTGTATTTTATAAAGATACTAATGTAAACAGATGCATTTTTTCCTTTCTTTTTTAATATTAAAAAATGTGTGCATTACAATGCAAAAAGAGAATAAAGGGTAGGCAAAAGCATATTTAAGTTAATAGGCTGTAATCTTGGGTTGTGGAGGTGGGGACAGGGTGTAAAAGTGTATAGATCATAATATATGTGGAGATGATATATTTTATCTTACTTTTGCACAGGCAAATATCTGGATTAAGACCCTTAGCTTAATCTAATAAAAAGTTTAAGTGGAAACATGTAAATAGGAGAACAGTGAATACACCAAAAAGATTTCCTTTAGCAAAAATGTTTCAGCTTGTCATTAGAAGTCTGCAACCCAGGACTATTTTTCTCTCTCACATTTTCATGGAGACAAGCTGATTATAACACAATAAAAAAGCCAAAGAACTGTTTGGGATGCCTCAAGTAGATAAAAATCCGCTGACACCCCCCTTAAGACACATTGTTCCAGGAGGGGGATGGTTAATGGAACCCTTGTCTATATATGTAGAAAAACAACTCAGACCTATTCTTGATAAATGTGACACAGTACGCAAAGATACTACACACTTTTTACAGGATCTTTTTATGTCTATGCAAGGTGAAACTCCAATAAAGACTCAAATTATGGTGACTTTAGATGTGGGATGGTGGCCTAATGGTTAAGGTGTTAGCCTTAGAAACACAAGCTGCAGGGTTTGAATCTCACAGGGGATAATTGGCTAGGCTTAAAATGGCTCGCAAGGGCAGTTAGCCTAGTACTAATCTATGAACCTATGAACCTATGAAATCCCTATTTACAGCAGTACCTCATTTAGAAGAGATTCAGATGGTTACAAGTGTCTTGCTTGATAAAAGTGTATTAGCAATTAAACAGATAGATTTCATCGGCTATTTTCTGGAACTAGTGTATAATGTGTTCATCTCTGATAATATTTACTATAGGCAAACCAAACCTCTGGCATAGCTATGGTCACATTATGTGCCAATAGCTACTCCAATCTGGTCATGACCTACTGGAAGGAGAAACACCTATTAGGTTCACAGCCTGGAAGGGAACTTGTTTCCTTTTATCGTAGAATTGTTGATGACCTTTTCCTGCTTTGGCAGGGAACAAAGACAGAAGTAAGTGCTTTTGTGAATTATTTAAATAGAAGTTGTAGATTTTTAGAATTTACATTTATTATTTCAGATTCCAGCATTGATTTTTGGATGTCCAGATTATTAGGGACAATACTGGCATCTTGTATACTCAATCATATTGAAAGGAATGCTATTGCCCAACTTATTTACACCATTAAAGCATGCAACCTAAGCATGTCTTTAGAAATATTTTGAAGGGACAAACATTAAGGAACAGCAGGCTCACTACTCATGATGGTGAACTAGAAGAGAGGTTAGACATTGTTAAGAAAGGTTTATTAAAAAGAGGCTATAAGGAAATGGACATTACATTAGTACATGATGAAGTCAAAAGGGAAAGAAATAACCTGGGAAAACCTTATTTTTCACTTCCCCCATACTTGTAATCATAAGAAGGGTAGCTTAAGTAAAGGGATACTATTTTTACTTACCTATTCTACAGATAATTGGGGTATTAGGAATATAATAAGGAAACACTGGCATGTGTTACAAGTGAACAGATGATCCATGAATTTAGTAAGTTTTCCTTTAATAGTTTTTGAAGCTGTGGGTATGGGGCAGATTTCTAATGTTAAGTGGAAGTTTGCTCCAAGCTAATGTGACTGAGTAGCTATATAAGTGTTGACCGATGGATATTTTAGGCTTATAGGTAAGAGAGACTGATCAGAGCTCCTAAGAGAGTGGGTAGGGGAGTAAAGAGATATAAGGGAAGAGATATCAGGGCAGGAGGAGAGATTGTTAAGGATGGATTGAATCAGGGACAGTTGGGGGAGTAAAAGTAGATGGGAGAGTTCTAGCCAGTGAAGAGAACTTAGAGAAAGGCAGTGGTGAGAGTCGTATGGTTGGTTAGCAGCAAATCTGGCAACTTTGTTGTAGGTAAGGTCAAGCTTGGTTTTAAGAGAGGATTGTAGATTTGGTCAAAATTGGATCGGCATAAAGAAGGGTGGAAAGAAGAAAGGCATGTGCGAGAGACATTGTCGAGTCATTAACGAGGTATTTTATATTTCTGTAAAGAAGACCGAGCTTTTGGTGTGTCTTAATATAATTTAGAATATGCAAGTCAAATTTAAGTTTGCCATCTATAATAACACCCGGTAGCTTAGTATGTGTTTCAGTGTTTATCACCGTGTTGTTAAGTGATGTGATAGTAAATTATGTTTTCTGATGGAAAAGGGATTTAGGTAGAAATAGGAGAAGTTTATTTTTTTTAAGATTAAGTATAAGTTGATTGTTAGTGAGCCAGTTTTCAACAGAGTGAAAGGAGTTTTTGGGTAAGAGTAGGTCATACATAGTGTCAGAGGTAGAAGTGATAGTGGAGTCATCAGCATATTGAATGAGAGTGGAATGGGAGCAGGAGGTATGAAGATTATTTGTGAAAATGTTGAATAACAGAGGTCCTAGGATGGATCCTTGGGGTACACCAGAGTAGACGGGAAGAAAGGAGGAAAAGTTACAGAGCCATTTGACAGATTGCGGCCTGTTGGAAAGGTAGCTAGAAAACCATGTCCGAATCGGTTTAAAAATGTCAGCCAATTTGTTGATAAGTGGAGAGTGGGAAGCAGTATCAAAGGCTTTGGAGAGCTCAAAGAATAGACAGGAGGCAAGTTTGTTATTGTCTCTGGCTTGCGCTATTGATTGGATGAAGGCAATTAGAGTGGTTGTGGTGCTGTGGTTGGGGTGGAAGCCATGTTGTGTGGGTGTGAGTAGATTTTTCTGCTGGAGGAAGTCCAGTAGTTGAATATGGGTACATTTTTTCTAGTAAGTTTGAAAGGGAGATAGAATAGCTATAGGATGAAAGTTAAATAAGTCAGTGGGCTGCCCACCCTTGTGAATGGGGATAATATAAAATTGTTTCCAGATAGACAGGAGGATTCTTGAACTGATCATTTTATCAGGATGCAGACAGGGTAAGCTAGAGAACTAGCAACAATGTTTCACATTTGTGAAATATGACTGCATAAGAAAAAGTGGAAAGATTGAACTTTTGTTGACTCTATTAAACTTTTGGGGAACTGAAAGGCATTTGCCTCACTTTATGTCATTAATGTTTGGAAGTACACCGAGGACAGGGAAGGAAGAAGGAAAAAGGTAACTGTAACTAACACAATTTCTGTTCTTAACAGTATTTCTATGAAAATTTTCATGATTAAATTGCATGTTTTATAGAAAAGCATTTTCAATTGCTCTAGTATGTCATAAACATACTAAAATAAACCATTTTTTTTATTTTCTTGTATTTAATGCTAACAATGTATTAATTATAAAAAATAAATGAGTAACTGAAATGAAGTGAAACAGGTATTCTCCTTAAATTTAAAAATACGTATTTATTCACAATGATGAGCGCTTTCGCTTACAAAGCTTCTTCAGATCAAATCAATATATTAGTTATATTACAAAAAGAAAAAAGGCTAGACAAAAGCATGTTTAAGTTAATAGGCTGTAATCTTAGGTTGTTGAAGTGGGGGATGGGGTGTAAAAGTGTACATATCATAATACGTTTACCTACATAATATTGAATGCTGAATGGTTGAACCTGAATTGGTTGAACACACAATGTTAAATGATCAAAATGTTGAACTAAAATTAGTCTAAACTCACAATGTTGAAATTATCAAATTTGCCCATTTCTGCATTGTAGTGCGAAATCAGAGTTGGTATATATAAGTAGGGGCATGTGGAGGGCACAGCCCCACACTTGGGGGGGTGCAGGGGGGCATAGCCCCCCTGCAAAATAGTAGAGGTGATCTCATTGCTTTTTCAATTAAATGATTTGAGACATTTTGATAATTCAATGTTTTCGGATTAGATGTTATTTTTCATCCAAATGAACATTAGACATTATGGCATTCAATATTATGACGGTAAACCATCATAATATATGTAGAACTTATATATTTTTACTTTTGCATAGGTGAATGTCTGGATTAAGACTCTTAGTTTAATCTAATAAAAATAAACAAGTAAATAGGAGAACACTGAATATAATGAAAAGTGTTCCTTTAGCAAAAATGTTTCAGCTTGTCATTAGAACCCTGCAACACAGGACAACATTATTTCTCTTACATTTTCTTGGATACAAGTTGATTATAACAAAATAAAAAACCCAAAGCACTGTTCTTTCAAGGCTAAAAATGAATGTTGACTGAAAGCATGCAAGCTCTTTTTCACATCTGGGAAGGCAATAAAGATAAAAGTAGAAAAGTCGGCAATTAGTGTAAGTAGAAGCACAACAGTAACACGTGTCTTAACATGGATAACCTCAACTTCAGGTTAATTAAGGCCTGTGTGTGTAGCTGTCTGTTTGAGACAGTTGTTCCTATTAGGAAGTTTCATATGTTTATATGTTAATAAGAGGTTATTGCTAATGGCTTAAGAGCCCTTACAAGCCTAGCCATTATTACCCAAATGTTCTCCCATTGTTTGATCCCTAAGGGCTAGAGGATAGCTTAGGTTTGTGCCTATGTCTTTGAGTATTTTACAGACTGCTCTTGTCCATAAGGGACATGGGCACCACCATAGGAGTGAATTTATGATTCCCCATCCATTGATCCAAACTGCATTTAAAGAGGGTCAGGGAAAGGCTCTGCTTTACATGAATAGGAATTCTGTTCAAGAGAATGGGTAATCTCTGAGACACATCTGCCTCTCCAGCATCTTTTGTTCATGTCACAGATCCCTAGATCAGGCAACCCTCATGCAGTTTGTCTTGTGAATGTGTAACAGTTCCATCAGGGATGGATTTGTGAGTACCTTGCAGGTTAGGCATAGATCACCCCTTAATAGTCGTAGCAGACAGAGTAAATGGATAAGGCTTTTAGTCTATCTGCATAGAACATGTTTACATCCTGTATTTTTTGGTAAGGAACCTCTGAGGCTGCTCAAGCTGTTGCAACTGCCTTGTCAAATACATGTCAAAAGGTGCATTGTATTCGCATATTGGTCTTATGAGGGCTAAGTACAGTAAGACTATCCCTGGGATTCATGAAGCTTGTGCCAGGTGCAGGCATAGCATCGACGATCTAACACCAAATATGGCCGCCAAGCGATTCAGGTACAAGCTGTTTCCACATGCGCTGCCTGTGTACACCACGGCCGCACAGCTCCCGGTGCATGTATGCTAATTACCCCATGCGCAGCAGTGTAGTATTCAAATGAAGGTATATAGCAATTCAGGAAGTGGTGCACGCGTAGTGTAAGCATGCAGAAATTTAAACCGAAAAAAAACGGTTTACATTTTTTCAAACATAAAATCGGAGCCATGACAGTGGACCAAACTCACGTATTATACTGTTAATATATGCCAGTGGCTAAATATATAGCCATTGGCATAAAAAAACATGCACAACATATAAAAAAGAACATTTAATGTCATGCCCACACTAATGCGAAGTAAAATCGCAGTGCATTGGTGCGCAAACGGGATCACAATGAAAATATATTTATATGCAATAAAACTGCAATGTAACACAATTCATGAATTCCCCATAATAGTCAGTGGCACGCATGCTACACCACAACCATGGCGCAAGGGTTGCTAAGGGGCTGTGACAGTGCTCCGTGTGGTAGCTAGGAATTAGTAGTCAATGCAATGCAAATGAGACAAGTAATACTGAATCACAAAATCCCCGCCGGCGTAAGGATGTACCTCACAGCATAGTGGTACAACACCGAGGTGTGGCCTGGAGATAAAGATGACATCAAGAGAGGGGTATGACACCTTAGCTGTAAGCACATTGGAGCATTGCTAATCTGCTTTGCCTGTTGCTAAGCAAAGCCGCAGGATAGGAGTGTGTTGAAGTAGCCATAGCTTTGCTTAGCTGAGAGCACACAAGGTAACCAAATGTGCATGTGAACATGGATGAAAATACGCTCGAAACCCGGTAAACGGCTGTGCATGGCACGCACCAGAGCTGAAACAAGAAGGATATGGAAAGACAATAAGGAAATGCTGCAGCATGGTAATTGGAGTACAAATGAGTAATTAACACCTAGGAACTCACAGTGGGCCATTGACAACAGCTAGCAAGGCTGCTAGAAGCTACCTGCAGAACAGGAAAGGGGAGGTGCCATACTGCAAAGAAAAGAGAACTTTCACAGCAGAACAAAGCAAACTTGCAGTAGATCAGTTACATAACACATTTCGCAACACAATCCTGGGTTGGGAAAGTACAAAACAGGAAAGCCGGCAGCTGGATGTATGCCTGACAATGGGAGGGGAATCGGGTTGAAAAGTGAAGTAAAGGGCAATAGATGAATCATGGCAGCCAAGCGTAGGCCAACACCAAAGGCCCCACAATAGCAGTACCTGCTGTAAAACCAATAATTAAGATACCCTGCAGCTGGAATTGCACATACACACCCAATTACACCAACAGCATCCATTGCACAATAGTATAAAGTGTGAAAGCACCTCACACACACACTTGTGTATTCCCAGACACTCTGCACCATTGGTGTATACAGACTGGGAACTTTTAATATGTACATGTTAGGAGCTGCCATAGCTTTGATTCACCAGCATGTGTTGGAGACTGAAGGTGGTGTGGAGGATGATGCTGACAACCATCTCAGGCACCGGAGGAGGAGAAGAGTGTTCAGACCCAGGGTAATCTGCCAGGGGCTACATGATCTGGAGATAGTAGAGCATTACCGGGTGGACAGGGACACCATACAGCAACTTGTTGAGCTGTGCCGGCCATGCCTCAGAGCCAGAAATAACAGAGGGGAACCCATCCCAGTGGACACAAAGGTATGTGTAAGCTTGAGAATACTAGCCACAGGTACCTTTCAAAGGCCAACTGGGGATATCATGGGGATCTCACAGGCATCAGCATCCAGGGTACTCTACCAGTTCCTGGATGCCATGTTACCACATGCCAATGAGCACATATACTTCCCCCAAATGCAGTAGGAGTTGGCCAGCAATATGCGTCTCTTCCACCATGTGGCAGACTACCCGGAGGTACTGGGTGTAATAGACTGCACACACATACACATCAAGTAACCTCCCAGTGAGCAGGGTAGGCGCTACATAAACCACAAGGGATACCCCTCCATCAACTGCCAGGTTGTGTGCAATGCCCAGGGTATTATCATGGATGTGTGTGCTGGCAGCCCTGGAAGCTATCACAACTCCCACATCTGGCATGCCTCACAGCTGTATCAGGTATTTGCCAGGGAAGACATCCCATATGGCCACCTGGTGGAAAATGTTGGCTATGCACTGGAACCATGGATGATGACTCCCATCAGAAATGCACACACACCCATGCAAGAACGCCATAATGAGGCACATGCACAAACCAGAATCATCATAGAGTGTGTGTTTGGGATGCTGAAATCACGGTTCCATTGCTTGGACATATCTGGTGGAGCCTTGCAGTACTCTCCGGGCATGTGTGCCCACATCTTCATAGTATGTGTCATGCTACACAATATGATCCTGCGGAAACAGCTGCAGTAGGGACAGAATGGTGAAGGCCCTCACAGCCCACCACCACTGCCAAGGGCTCCACAGGCACAGAGGGACTCAGACCATGAACACCCTGTGCTAGCCCCAGTAGGCAGATGGAGGTGTGCCCAGTATGACCATGCCCTGGCAAAGAGGGAATGTATAGCACACACACTGACAGTGTAGGCACCTACGGACTGACACCCTTCTCTACCTGCACACACAGTAAACATGGATGGCACACACACACAACCACCTGTAAATTGTCATGTATAGGTGGTCTACTGTGTGCATCCTACATAGGCAGCCCTCAACTATTGTACACACAACTGCCATTGGCACAAGGTAAGTCAATACCTGAACAGTAAACTAAGCTATCAGCATGTGTGGATACTGTATGTATAGGTTCATAGGTACATAGGTAGGTACTTGCCTAACTCCCTGAGGCCATTCATAAGCCTAGCCAAAATGTGTCTGCTGTCGCCACCCCATTGATTAACTAACTGTCCCTCTGTGGAGCAGAGCCAATTGCGGGATCCCTGGGGTGTATCCACTGTTCCCCACCCACTCTGCAAGGATTCCCTGGAGTGTTAGTGAGGGGCTCCATATAATGTAATCAGGGATGTAGTTCCAAAGCATGGGCAGTGCCCGTGACAGGAATCTGTCACTCCAGCATCTTCCAGTTATGGTTGTGGCAAGGTGTAGCTCATTACAGCGTGTGGCTTACTGTGACATGGATTCCCATAGGTGGAGCATATCCATTAAGCCTGACTTGGACACGGCTTTGTTGGCCAGCAAATATCATCTCTGAGTAAATGAGATGCCACTGAGTAATGCAAGAGTTTATGCAGTCTGGCAGTATAGGACACATGTCTGAGGGCATTATTCCTCTTGGCGAGGTACGTTTGTGGCCCTTCTAGCTGTTGGATGTGTCTTCTGAGGTACATCCAAAATGGGTTATCATACTCGATGATGGGATTGATGAGTGATGAGTAAAGGGGCACAATAACCTCAGCCTGTTTAGATGCGAACCCTTAAGTAATCAGATGGCCTACATAAACGGATGTCCAAACTACTTCGCAGATATGATTGTCAAAGGAGAGATCACTATCTAATGTAGTCCCCACATACCCATTACATTGTCTGAATTATAGTGTCTGCCACTCATGTGTTAATATGTGTGTAGTTTCCCAAAATGGAATGACCATGCAGTATGTGGCCTTTAGCTGGAGGCCATGACTCTGACACCCTGTGTTGGTCTATGTGAGGCCCCTTGAAGGATGTCTGTGACAGCTGTACTGTCAGTTATGGCTCCCAGTTTGCAGTAATCACCAAACACGGTCTGCTGTAGTCCACCTGTGTTAGTCCGTATCTCTGAGAGGTATATGGCAAACATTAGGGGTCCTAGGACTGAGTCCTGAGGGACACCAGTTGTGACTGGTCAAGAGTTGGACCTGGAGGCTGCTAGGCTTACCATGTGGGTTCTGTGTGTAAGCCTGCTGGCAAACCAACCTGTGATGTATGGGTGTATGTACTAGCTGGTGAGTGTAGAAATAATACCTGAGTGTGGAATGGTGTCAAAACCCTTGACGAGGTCCAGGTAGTATGTGTGAACTAGCACACCCCACACCTAAAGTCTAGGTGACTGTAAGATGTCAAACAGGTTTAGTAGGCATGATCTGCACTCAATAAAGCTGACTTGGGTTGGGTTAAGTGTCTGGAAGTTACCATTGTCTATGTTAATGAGTGCCATGAGGATGCGTTCCATAGCCATGCAGATCAGGCTACTCAGGCTTATGGGGTGGTGGTTACCATGGTCAGTTGTGTCACCACCTTGGTGGAGTGGAATAGTTGTTGCCATGTGCCATTGAATGGACATGTAGCCTGTGTAGAGGCTGACATTGAATTGCTATATTAGGCGGGGAGGGGGGTCACTTTGTCTTGTAGTGTCTGCAGGATGCAGTCTGGGACACCATCTACCTCCATTGATGCTCTGTCATGCCATTTGAAAGGGATATTACCACCTGTATGTCTCAGATGTCTGGGATACTGTACATTTGGGTATTGTTGTGGGCCCTGTAGGGGGTGAAGCTTCTTGCACCGAATGTATCATCAAGTGTGTTGGTGATATCAGTAGGGTCAGTATATTCAGTGCAATATTGCACCAGCACAGTGCAAATCTGTGTGTTACTGTTTAGATCCTTGACATAGCCAAAGAAGCCTTTGTGGTCATCTTCTGAATCCATGCCTATTTACCTGTGGATGTCAGCCTTGGATGATTACATGAGTAACATAAGTGTCTTGCTAATACTGGTCACAGATGTCTGCATGTCTTGGGATTTGCTGTTGTTCTGGACTACTGTCCTGCTTTTGTTGTATAGTCTGTATATTGCAGGGGTTCAGCAGACTGGTGTCCTTGTGTAGGAGTAGCGAGTCCTGGTTTACCATTGATGGCACGACCCATACATCTTTGTAGGTGCTTATAGAGTGCATTTGTAATTCTGTCTGTATCTTGAGCAGTGTCATCCCTGAGCATGGGGGCTGTGAATCCTCCCACTTCTGTCATTAGTCCTGTGGATTTAGCTGTAGGAAAGGTATTCACTTTGTGTTCCTTGGGTGGGGGAGATGGTTGGGACTGGAAATCATCAGTGAATAGTTCATGGTCAGATCTAAACAGTGACCGGTTTACCTCTGCTGTAGTGCACCTGTTTTACATGTCAGTGATTACCACTTCTAGTATTTCACCGCTCGTTAGTCCACCTACCAACTGATACAGGCCGTATGAGGTGATAAATCCCAGGAAGTGCTGGGCCTGGAAGTGAATACTCGAGTAGGTTATCCATTTAAGTGTAGGGTAGCCAACATTGACCAATAACAGGATGCCTGGTAGGATTGTCATGTTTACCACTGTCTCAAGATAGTTGTAGTGGTGCTCCTGGGTCATGGAGGGTTATCTGTAGCAGCTCACAGTTTGCATTGCAGTCGTGGCTGATGTTAGCTGCACATGGATGATCACAGAGGTATCATGCTGACCCACTAACTTGGAGGTATAGGTATCCCCGATGAATATGGATACACCCCCTCCATGTCTGTGCCAGTCCATGTTCAGTGGCTGAAATGTGTGTTATGGGTTGTAGTCTGGTAGTGTCGGTGTGCTCACAGGAGCCTTATACAGGTCCCAGTCACAGAACAGATGCAGATGTTGTCCATACTGAGGGGTGCTGTGAGTCCGTGCATGTTGTGAGTACTACACCTGGTGTTGAGTAGCCTAACCCTCATTAATTCTGCTATTGTGCAGTTCATGGAGGTGAGATTCACCTCTGAGACCTGCCTAAAGGGGTACCATGGGGGCGCCAATAGCCTTGCCCAGCATTCCAAAACCTTAGGCTGACACATGCAAGTTGGTATGGCATTGTTGCAGGCATGTTTCCCATCTGTGCTTGTGTCCCATCTTTCCTGTAGGTAACCTACTGGTAAGCAATACAAAGCCTGAAACCTATACAAGTCCATTAGCTTCCAAGATAGGCTTCTGGAGTGATTATGTATCAGTAGTCTGTATGCTCTTGCTGTACTTAACTATTGTCTGACTACATGGTGAATCTACACTGTATATTGTGATAAAAAAACTCTGTATAATCACATATGATGTTGGAGATGGCCTGCACTATACAGGTTCACAGATAGGTAGTAGGCTATCTGCCCAAGGGCATTTAGATGCATAGCTACAGTGTGGTGGCTTTATCTGTGCCATTGATGAAGTAACTGAGCCTCTGTCAAGCATAGCCAGTGAAGTGCTTCCAGGCAGAGTTGCTGGAAGCTGTTGAAGACTGGGGTGCTGTAGGGTGGTAGGGGCACATAGTGATCTCAAAAAGGCATGTTAACATGACAACCCAACAGCATTCAATTCCCCCAACAGGTCTTGCAGCTATAAAACTGGAGTGGATCCCCCACACCCTGACTGTATGTTTCTGGGACACATGATCCCAGGGGTGTATATACTGTTGCCCAGTCACACATCAAAATTTTCCCTGAAGTGTGTCAGTGAGGGGTTATGCCAAATGTAGTTAGGATGTTAATGTATAGTCTCTCAATTCATGTGTTATGTCGGTATTTCGAGAAGCTCACTGGGTGTGGGTGGCTCCGCCTGTTGTGTAGCCAAGCTTACACATAGGATTCATGGACATAGGAAATAGGCAGAAAGAACATTAATGTCAATAGTGTAATGGCTACAGCATTTGCATAATATATGTGCAGTCGTGGTTCAAATCCCAATAAATTTAGAGATGTTGTACATGTTACATAGTATACCTTAACCACAGCTTGCATATATAGGTAGTATTCCACAGACTAATAAACATTTGGAACACACATAAACCCATGTGTGCTTTAGAGTACAGTTAACAGACAATGTAATGTTATGTAAGCACATAGTGAGATGTTATGTCACTGAAATGTATATATCCTGAGTAGTTAGCAGAAGTGGCCATATCTGCGTGCACAGGTTGTAGGATGTAAAGTTTGTTTAACTGTGTACAACCGCTGGTATAATGTTGCACAAACACTTTTAAACCTGTTTACAACTGCTTAAATTAGCCTTATTCTGTAGTAAAACATGTCTAATACATCGCAGGTGTTGAACCCTGGACCATGCATACCATAGTCGTGGGACCTACCACTGAGCCATCTAATCTGTATACATGGTAAGTGGTCGTTAGACTACACCTTATACTGCAGGTATTTCACAGTACAGACCACAAATGTGACAGTCACTTTGTGTACATATGTACAGTACATTGTAATGTACTGTAATGTGTGAATCAACATATACAAGTCTGCATATGTATAAGTGTTACAAATGAATACTAAATATATCTATATCTATCTATCTATCTATCTATATCTATCTATCTATCTATATATATATATATATATATATATATATATATATATATGGGTCTACTTTAGTTGACCGAGATGCCAGTTCGCCGACACGCAGAAGACCGAGACCAAACGACCGAAAATGAAGGTGATCGAGAAGGTGAAATCCCGACAGCCGAAAGACCAACATGGGCAACGTGTGAGCGCGACTCGGTAAATGTGCGATAGTGAGGGATTTAGGGTTAGGGAGTGGACAGGTAAGTGTGCGATAGTGAGGGATTTAGGGTTACGGTGCGGGAAAGGTGAGTGTGTGGTAGTGTCGGACTTAGGGTTAGGGTCCGGGTAAGTTAAGTGTGTGATAGTGACAGACTGTAGTTTTAGGGGTGGGTTAAGTGAGTTAGGGTTAGTGTGTGGGTAGGGTGAGTGTGCAATAGTGACGGGCTTTATGTTTTAGGGTGGGTTAAGTGAGTTAGGGTTAGGGTGCAGGTAGGGTAAGTGTGCAATAGTGACGGACTTTAGGTTTTGGGGTGGGTTAAGTGAGTTAGGGTTAGGGTGCGGGTAGGGTAAGTGTGCGGTAGTGTCGGACCTTAGGGTTAGGTTTTGGGTTAAGGTTAGTAGATATGTAGTTGTGTGTAATGTGTAGTTTACGTTTTGTGTGTCGGTGTTACGGTGTTCGGTTTTGTGAGTTGTCAGTATTGTGTGTTTTCGGTCGTTTGGTCTCGGTGTTTTGCGTGTCGGTGAACTGGCATTTCGGTCAACTAAAGTAGACCCATATATATATATATATATATATATATATATATATATATATATATATATATATATACATCACTGATGTGTGCACATAGAAATATATATATATATATATATATATATATATATATAGATAGATATATACAGTAACATCTATAGCCATATATATATATATATATATATATATATATATATATATATATATATATATATATATATATATATATATATAAACATCTATGAACACACTTTGTGACACAGAAGCATTCCAAATGGATAGAAGGGTATGCAAAACACATGCAGCTCTGGTATTATAACTATTACTATTAACCTAATTCCCCATAGAAGCAATGGTTGCTGTGTATGTGGAGACTGGTGTGGGGGAGGACTGCTGGCTAATGGAATATGCATCAAGGAGGGCCTGTGTCGGATGTTCATTACGTGAACTGGAGTGGTACACATGGAGTATGGGCACAATGTAAAAAGGACACAAAACAAGAACCATTCTCATCCATAATACACCCTGTCAGGTCACATTGCAACACTGACTTCAGCAAACATATGAACATTAACAGGTATCATACATATGTACACCAACTGACTTACACATTTGTTTGCAGTAGTGAGGAATGGCTGTACTACACTGTACATACTAAACACCATAAAAGTCGTACATATCTCAGATGCCTCAGTGGTAAAGCCAGTGACTGTGGTGTTCATGGTCCCAGTTTCAAGACCTGCATTATGAGGTCCTGAATAAGGGATGTTGGATGCAGGGTGAATAAAGCACTTTTAAGCAGACGTTAGCAGGTTATTGCGCCGGTAAGTACCGGTAAGCGGCTCTTAAACATGACTACATGGATAAGCACCACACAGGTTTAACCTTTGCTGGACATCGCGCAGATCATGGGAAGAGCCACTCACAACCACTGAAATGTGCGTTAACCACCCTTGCACTACCGGTGCCTGCTCTGAGAGGTAAAATGACCACTGCCAGGATTAGAACACGCAACCATGTACACAATCTTCACAATAACCTACCACTAAGCTACCTGAGATGTACCAATGACAGTTGTGTATTCTGACAGGTTCGAACACAAAAGGGAGGATTGTGTGGAAATAGGACAAACCGCCATGTACCCAATGAAAGGTGTATGCTATATATATATATATATATATATATATAGAGAGAGAGAGAGAGAGAGGGAGATATATGTCGATATATAGGACTATACATATATATGTAGATATGTAGATAGGTTAACAATTTATTTATTTATTTATTTTACATTTGTTGACCGGGCTAGTCTAGCTGGATATATGTCCATTTTCAGTAGAGGCCCGGGAAGAAAAGCTCCAAGCAAAAAAATGGGAAATTTTACAATGCATATAACCATGAGAAGTACAATACAGAGTTAGCACTCTGATAGAGAAAAGTTATAAAATAAATTTGTAAAACTAAACACTTTTAGTGGAAATTAAACTAAACAATTCTACAACTCACAGTAGAAGGTATAAGCAAGTCTTAGAAAAGGGGAAAGAATATATATATTATTCTAAACTTCCTGAGTAAGAGTCAGTAGTAGTAAGTCAATTTGGAGGTAGAGGTTATAGGAGTCGTGTATAGGGTTATGGATAGAAGTGAGAAAAGATGTCAGTCTGGGTTAGTGCATGGACAGAGCCAATGAGCTTTCAGATGTTCTTTAAGATGTTTTTTAAAAAGAGAAGTAGAAGCAAGGGAAGTTAAGTCAGCAGGAAGCTGATTCCAGAATGTTCCTGCAGTGTTTGAGAAGAGTGAATCCCCAGCTTTGTTGTTAGCTTTATTAGAGGAGACTAGAAGTTTGTTAGCAGAGCGTAGTGTAGGTAGATTCGTATAAGGTGTAACAAGATTAGTGAGGATAGGGGTATTATTAGGGTGGTACAGGATCTTTTGAGTAATAAGTAGTTGTTGATAGAGTATGTGGTTATGAAGTTCTAGCCAGCCAAGCTGTTTGAGGTTAAGGCAGTGGTGAGTTTTAAAGGGGGAGCTTGTGATGAATCTAGTTATGCTATTATAACAGGCAGAGAGTTTAGAGAGGTTGTTTTTGGATAGGTTGGTGTATATAACAGAGGCATAGAAAAGGGTGGAAATGAGGTGGGTCTGGGCAATTGTTTTTCTTGCAGGAGGGGTAAGAAAGGGTTTTATTCTATAGAGGGTGCCAAGTTTTTTGTTGACAGACTTAATAGTTGAGTTAATGTGTACGTCATAGTTGAGTTGATTATCAATAGTTACACCTAGTAGGCGGGTTGTAGTCTCTGGGGTAATGTTGGTACCACTGTTCAATAGTTACACCTAGTAGGTGGGTTGTAGTCTCTGGGGTAATTGTTAGAGATTATAGAGAAGGAAGGAACAGGTGATTTATGAGTAGGAGTAAAGAGTAGTAGTTTTGTTTTTTTGGGATTTAGGAGGAGGCAGTGTTGCATAAACCAGTCTTCAACCTTCTTAAAAACAGTTTGGGTGAGAGAGTGGAGAGAGGTTATACTCTTGGCTGTACAGATTAAGGTAGAATCATCTGCATACTGAATGCAGGTGGCTTGGGGTATGTTCATGTGTAAGTTGTTAATAAATAAGGAGAAGAGTAGGGGACCTAAGATAGAGCCCTGGGGTACTCCTATTTTTACTGGTAGTAGTGAAGACAGGATGTTATGCCAAAGTACTGCTTGCTGTCTATTTTCCAGATAAGATTTAAACCATTGTATGGCTTGAGGATCTAGAGAGTGAGCCTTTAGTTTGTCTAGCAGTAGGTTGTGGTTAACCATGTCAAAGGCTTTTGACAGGTCAATAAATAATGCAGAGGAATATGAGTTATTGTTACGATTTTTATTTATGGAGTCAGTAAAGGATAGAAGGGCAGTTGATGTACTGTGGAACGGCTTAAAATCATGTTGGCAGTTTGCTAGTAGGTTATTTTGTAATAAGTGGTTGAGTAGCTGTTTGTGAATAAATTTTTCCATTATCTTAGCTAATCGGGACAGTAGGGCAATAGGGCGATAGTTAGAAAGCTCAGTAGATTGTCCTCCTTTATGTAGAGGGATGATATGGGATATCTTCCATAGAGCAGGGATTATGCCCTCAGGGGTAGATCTGTTAATAAGGATAGAGATGGGATAGTCTATGGCTTTTGTGGCTATTTATAGGTATTCAGATGGGAGTTGGTCAGCAGAAGGGGTGCAAGGCTTTAATTTTTGAAGTAGCTTACAGATGAAAGATGTAGATACAGGTTGTATTTGAAAGGTAGGTAAAGAAGTATTGCAGATATTTGGCTGGGAAGCAGTGAGAGGAGGTAAAGAATTGGCCAGGGTTTGAATAGCTTCTGTAAAGTAGTTATTAAAGGCATCAGGGATCAGATTGGAGTTGTTACTATTGAAACCGGTTGGGTTTGGAGTGGTGGTGTGGCCTGGTTGAAGAAGTTTGTTTATCCCACTCCAGAATGTTTGTGGGGTTTGTTGATTGGTTTGTTGGAGACTGAGGTAGTAATCTTTTTTGTCTCTAAGAATATCTTTTTTGGTGGAATTTCTTAGTTGTTTAAATTGGAGGTGGGTTGTTGGACATTTGGTAGATCTCCAATTAGCCCAGATTTTATTTCTGAAGTGTATCTTTTACCTGGTTTGTTTTGTGAGCCAGGGGTACAACATCTACACAACCATGGAGGTACATATAAATGGGATATCTACCAAATACGGAAAGCTTGACATACCGACACCCGTAATCACGAGGCTTAAAGATCGAAAGACCACAGTACTGAAACACCAGAAGCGCGATTTTTAAAATCCCGATGTTAAAGAACCTTTAGTTAGTGCTTCTGGTGTTGCGGTTCAGGTAGGTTACTGTATGTAAGTGTGTTTCTGAGGGCTTCAGTGTGTGTAAGTGTGTGTTCTGAGTGTGTTGTGTGTTTCTAGGGGACTGTAATGTGTGGGTGTGGGTTTGCTTTGTGTGTCTGTTTGTGCGATCTCGGAGGTAGAATATTAAAGTGGGGGGGTGTGGGGAGGAGCAGCCACCCACATGGGGGGTGTAGGGGGGCTTGCCCACCTACTCATATGTAGTGTAGGATGGTTTGTTTGGATGTGGTGGGTAGCAGTGTGTCTGTGTGTGCATGTGTGTGTTCTGTGTTTGTGTTACTTTCGTGAGTTTGACTGTCACGAGTTTGAGTGTTCGGTAATGTGGGGTTTGGGAGTCTGGGCCTGGTACTGTGGGCATCAGAATTGTGTGTGTTTGGGATTCCATAGGTATCCTGTATGCAGCGGTTGAAGTGTTCATATATGAGTATAACATGGACCATAGCAATCACACATTCCGCCACGACCAAACTATATGAACAAAGGATATGGAGAGTATATGCCTATATACTATTACAAATATGTGCTATGGACATGAGCCAAAGATAGGGTTACCACCTGTCCCACTTTGCAAGGGACAGTCCCTCTTTGGGCAGTTGTGTCCTGACCAAAAATATTAAAAATGGCAAATGTCCTGAGATTGTAGGACATAATTATGTCCCATATTTTATGTAATAGTTGCATAAAATAGTTATGTTGTTGTTGTGTCTTTTCGGCTTTTCCCGGTTAGGGATCACCACAGCGGAACTCCGGTCCGGAGGGTGGCCTAATGGTTAAGGTGTTTGACTTACAAACACAAAAATACAGGGTTTGAATCTAATGATTGGCAGTTGATTGTTACGTGCCGAGTTGCCAGCCATGACGCACAGCCTTCAATGAAGGTACGCCCATTCACATATGTCTCCACGCAGAAGACGCTCTAGCTGAGAATCGAACCGGACAGCGTCTTACTGTGAGGCGACAATGCTACCACAGCACCACCACCGCGGATAAGCATAAAATAGTTATGTCTGTATCTAAAATACCTAAATGTTACAAGAAACAGAGTAAGCAACTAAACTGCTACAAGAATAAGCTTTTATTTAGGCAAAAAAGTAAAGTTCTATCCTTTGTACTGACCGTGGGTATGTGTCGGCCTGTAAAATCTGATGTGTGTCCCGAAAATGTCCCACTATGGCCATTTGAAATGGTGGCAACCCTAGCCAAAGAGGGTCAGTCACCAACACAACTCCAGTGACTGCAAATACCTATGACAGAAATACACAGACAGCTTTCATGTAGCAACACTTTATTACATTCCGATGTATTGCCGAAAGGATTCAAGGACTAACATCACCTGCATGCTATACAGGAACCATTTAATAGTGCCTTAATGAATCAGCCTGCAATTACCATAGTATTAGTCCAATAAAATATAGGTGTTCAAATAGGGAAGGAACCCTCACACACGTATCGAATATGTATAATAGGAGTTCCTACACACCTGCATCTGCTATGTACACCCACCAACATCTCCCCCACACCCAAACCAATTACAATACATACTTTAATAACATCACAAATCATTCACTCACTGTATGACATCTGCAGAAGCCTTAACATAGCTTGTCAGAGACACACTAACATGGCCCTATGTGAAATAGTTGCTGTTATACAATGGAACAGCTGCTGATGTTACAGGGTTTGTTTGCACTAATCCCGTTTCAGAGGGTTGTGTGTACACCAGGAAGTGTTACCAATTACTGATTAACATCACAGCATGATACACATTTACACCAAACCAAAGATGTCTGGTGAGCACACTGTATACTACCTAACATTATATGCATAGCCGTACAGCCTTGAGCTGCTCAAGCATCCTTGCCAGACTGAAACATTTGCAGAAGTATCAGGTACAAACAAACCCTGCATAAGTAGCAATGTTCTGAAATATAACAGCTGTACTCACATGTAGAACAACATCTTCTAGGCATTACACACAATTCACAGGAGTCATGAAGCTAATATATCTCTGTGTGTCTCCATATAACTGTTGCAATACATCACAAACAACACATCCAGGCCGTCTTCCTTGAAAGTAAGGCAAAGGGACAACACCCAAGTGGAGTACTCAATTATACACCACTGTTGCCATGGTATTGCTTAATGGAGAAGCTGCACAGCTGATGTGCATGTAATTAACTACTTTGGAACACCAATTGGTGGTCAGGATATCACATGTTACTGATATTTAACTATAAAAGGATGGCTTGTCACACATTCAAACCATCTGTATATATCAGCAGAACATTGCAAAGAAGATTGAAACACAAACTGAAAACGATTGAAATAACAGTCAACGACACCTCGGGTTACTAATAAGGTATGTAGAACACTCAGTATGTCTGTGTGTGTAGTACCTGTTCTGTAATAATTAAAGTGTACGCAATGCATATAGTGGAGATAGTTGTCTTGTAGTGATGTATTGTTGAGCATAGTAATGCTTGTAGTATTTATGTGTGTACTGCTGTAGGTCACAAGGCAAACACCTCATACACCACAAGTGTTGCTATATAAGGGCTTTGAACCCAACTATTCCTCTCCAGCCGCTGTCAGTGGCAGGGTCAGTCCAACAAGTATGTGCTATAACAGGGGATAGTATATGTTGATATATTGTAACAGTAGGCATATGTATGGGTGTATTACTGAGAATAAAATGTCGAAGGTGGGCCTACTGTGCAATTATAATTTGCATTGTTTGATATTGTGCCAGTAACTGTGTAATGTACAGTATTGTAAGCAGATATTTATTACATTTTACATAGCATTACTGTTATGTTAGGCAAACATTAGTTATGTCTTTTGGCATTTACAATACACAATAACAGGATACATATGACTTGTAGTCACCTGACAGTTTATCAGCATGATAGCAAAATAAAATGGAAGAGCTAGTTAACTATCCTTGCACATAACACATGTAATAGGTTCATAGGTAGGTACTAGGCTGTCTGCCCAAGGGCATTTATAAGCCTAGCTAGAGTGTGTTGGCTTCCGCCACCCCCTTAGGTTAGTTCCCTGTGCCTCTGAAAAGCAGAGCCATTAGTTCCCTGCGCCTCTGTCCAGCAGAGCCACTGCAGTGATCCCCGGGGTACATGTCTGTCTCCCATCCACCCGTCAAGGTTTCTCTTGAAGAGTGCTAGTGAGGGGCCCTGCCTGATGTACATTGGAATCATGTTCCAAAGCATGGGGAGTCTCCGGGTCAGGAATCTATCCTCCCAGCACGTCCTAGTTATCGTTGTGGTTAGGTGTATATCCCTAGAGCATGTGGCTCTCAGGGGCTTTTGTTTAGGTGGAGCATATCCAGCAATACTGGGTTGGACATGGGCCTTGTATGTCAAGCAGAGATCACCTCTGATTACGCGGTATGCAAACGAGTACAGCTGGAGTTTCTTTAGTTGGGCTGCATAGGTCATCTGTTTGAGGTCAGTAATCCTCTTGGTGTGGTACTTTTGTGGTCTTTCAAGCTGTTGCAGTTGTCTTGTAAGGTGCATCCCAAATGGGGTGTTGTATTCTTTAATGGGTCTAATAAGTCATGAGTAGAGAGGCACAATGGCCTCCTTTGTTCTGGATGCGAATCCATTTGAGATTAGGGTGGGCCACATAGAAGGATATTTTAACCATCTTGGCAATATTGTTATCAAAGGAGAGATTGCTATCTACTTAGGTTCCCAGATCCCTTATTACCTTTTCTGTATGTAGGGGACTACCACCTATGTGGCAGTTCGCCGGTAATTAGTTTTATCCAAAGTGGATGACTATGCACTTTTTGGCATTCAGCTTGAGGCCATGATATTGACACAAGGTATCCGTCTCAGTGAGACCCTTCTGGAGGGTGTCTGTATCACCTGGGGAACCAGTTATGACCCCTAGTTTGTAGTCGTCTGCAAACCATTTCAGCCAAAGTCCTCCTGTGCTTGCCTGTACCTCAGAGAAGTATATACCAAACATGAGGAGTCCTAGGACTGAGCCCTGGGGATGCCACTTGTAACTGGTTTACAGTCAGACCTAGGGTCTGCAACTCTCACTGTGTGGGTTCTGTCCGTGAGTCACTTTGCAAACCATCTTGTGACGTAGGGGTTAATGTTAAGGTGGATGGGTATGTCGATAATACCAGAATGGGGAATGGTGTTGAAAGCCTTTGAGAGGTCAAGGTAGGCTGTGTGGACCACTTACCCTCAACTACTGCCTTGGTAACTGTCTCAAGGAAGTCCACCAGGTTTAGGGGGCATGGTCTGCTCTTAACAAAGCCAAACTGGGAGGGATCAAAGGTTTGGAGGTACCCAATGTCTCTGTGAATGAGGTCCATGATGATGTGCTCCATAGCCTTGCAGACCAGGCTAGTCAGGCTTATAGGGCAATAGTTCCCATGGTCCTTTGTGGAGTGGGATAACTGTTGCTGTGCACCATTCAGTGGGCACAAAGCCTGATGCAAAGCTATTATTGAACATGGTGCTTAAGTGGGGAGCCTGTTTGTTCTGAAAATCGTGTAAAATGCAGCCTGGGATGTTGTCTGGTCCCATGGATGCTGTGTTTTTGGCTTTAGGGAGTGCAGCTTTTACCTGCGTATGTGTGATTACAGGGACTCTGCATTCTTCCTATATAGATATGGGCCCTTTAGGGGGTGAGAGGGGGTTAAAGTTAGCAGTGAACCTATCTGCCAGGATGTTGGCAATATCAGTTGGTTCTGTAATTTACGTGCCCTTGTGCTGTAACTCAGAGCAGATCTGGGTGTTGCCATCAAGATTCTTGACACAGCTATAGAATGCTTTGTGGTTGTCCTAGGACCCCCAAATTGGCTTCCTTGTTTTGGAGGATAGTGTCTTGGTTCTGTTTGGGATAGCACGATCCATGCACTCGTGTAAGTGCTTATAGAGTGCATTTGTGTAGGATTCAGCAGTTGTAACTGTATTGTCCATCTGCATGGGTGTCATGAAGTTCACCACTTCTGTCTTAAGAAGCATGAAGTTGGCTTTGGAGAAATATTTTACTGTGGTTTCCTTAATTGGGGGTGGGATGTGGATATCAAGGGTGATTAGCTTACGGTCAGATCAGACCAACGAGGAGTTGACTTTAGATATGGAACACCAGTCACTCATGTTGGTAATGACTAGGTCTAGGATATTGTTGCCCCTAGTGGGGGTGTGGATAAGTTGATCCAGGGCATTGGAGTTTATGAATTCCAGAAAGCGTTGAGCTAATGAGTTGGTACACAAGTAGTTTTCCCAGTTAATGGTGGGGTAGTTGAAGTTGCCCATTATTAGGGTGTTTGGTTGAACCCTAATATTTTCCAGCACATCAAGAAAAGAGGATTGGGAATCCTGGGGCATGGTGGGGGATCCGTAGCAAGCTACAATTTGGATTGCAGTTTTGCCCAGAGTTAGTTGCACTTCGATAACCTCGGATGCATTATGCTGAGCAACTAGCCTGGAGGTGTAGATATCCTTAATGAATATGGACACACCTCCGCCTTTGGTGTTTCGGTCCAGGTTACATGGCCGAAAAGTGTGGCATGTGTTATAGCCTGGTAGTGCAGGGGTGCTCTCTGGAGCCTTGAACCAGGTCTCAGTCACTTCACAGATATCGATGTTCTCCATTTTAAGGAGTGCCTCGAGTGAGTGCATTTTTAGATATTTAGACTTCTAGCATTACCCTTAGTTTTTGCTTGCCTATTCCTGTTATGGTGGTGAATTTGTTATTTTAACCTTGCCTAAAAAAAAGGCACTATAGGGGCAGCAAAGCCTTAGCCAGTATCCGGAATCCCAGGGGCGACAGGTGCAGGCCATCTGTGGCAAAGCATCGTGGGCTGTCGACCATGTCATCCCAAGCAGACAGATACTGGATCCCCTTAGAATGACACCAGAAGCTTAGACAATTGTTGAAGTCAATAATTTTGTCCTTGTACGGTGATATCATTCTGGGTGATGGCAGAATGCTACTCAGGGCTAGGGTCATACCTGCCTGGGCTACAATATTGGAGAGCTCTTCCATGTCTCTTTTCATGTAGTCCAGGGAGGTATGTCTCAGGTCATTCACACCAACATGGACAATGACAGAGTCATATTTGTACTTGTTGTTGAGTGACCTGAGTGCATGGGTTATGTGGTGGATCCTGGCACCCGACAGGCAGCTGACAGTAACCTTCTCCTTGTTTAGCTGGTGAGTGGGACATCAGTGTGCCTGACTAGAGAGTCACCTATGACTAGTGTGTTGGGTACGTTGTTTTGCCTTATTGGCTGTGTTTGAGTGGCACACTGAGTCTGTGGGCTAGGTGTCATTTGGGTTGTGTTGGGGGATGGAGACTGCTTGCGTTTCTGCTTTTGAGGTCTCTGTTGCTTAGTCAGATTATTACTGAGAGCTAATGTTTTTGTGTTACTATGTGTGGATTTAGGTGGTGTAGATTTAGTGAGACTATGTGATGAGTGTGGTGTGGTGCAAATGTTTACCTTCTCCACATGACTGTCAAGTTCAGTCTTGGTTGGAGAGAGCTTTACCTCCAGTTTGGCTAGATAAGTGCATCTCTCACAGGTTGTATTGTTGGGTGGTAGGAGGAGAGGGTTGTCTGTGTACATGAGGCAATTTCTACATTGCCTCAAGATGCCCAGATTCATCAGATAGACAGGAGAGAACACTGGGAGCTGACCCTTGGACATGCCTGAATAAAAAGATATTTTCCTCTAGATAAGTGAGGAAAGTGAGTACAAGAGCTATTTTTCTCTAAGCAAGTGAGAAAAGTAAGTACAAAAACTGTTTTCCTCTAGGTAATGAGGAAGATTGAGTGCTATAGTAATTCATAGCTTATTTAGTGCTTACAAGTTCTGAACAAGTGCTGAGCATGAATAAGCAATCCAGATAGTGTCTTGGATAACATAAACATACTGTTCACCCCCCAACAGGTACACAGTCATATATCCATGTACACTACAGAGCCCCTGTAACCACAACAGGCTGCATGGGACCTGTCCACATCCCAGGTTGTATCATACACATATGGCAAAACAATTTGCTCTACACATACACATCATGTAAAACATAGCTTCTTGTCAGGCTGTGTACATACTGAATGGTGCACACCAACAGTTATCACAACCCACAAAGGGGGAAACACCACTGATAATGGGAAGTACTGCACTACTACCCTGCTGAGTCTGGTCTGAAAGGCCATGAACCTTGATTAGCTTATTTGATGTCAGCAATACAGATGTAGATGACAGTAAGGTTGATTTCACACAGCTTATCATAACCTTGCCAGGTCATAGGACATCATCACCCATACTGTGTTCCACCTACACTCAGTATACTAGATGTACATTCCTGTGTCACAGGAGTGTTTTGCAACTGGACTACTGGCAGAACCAACACTACAGAAGGTGTCTGAATAATACATGCACGTCACACCAGTGCCAGCTACAGTAAGACAGGGTTAATTCATTGTACTCCCCCTCATTGTAGTCATGGGTGACATCACAGGTACAGTTACATGGATTGGGGAGGTAAGAGAGTGGTCTAGCTGATGACAAGGGTAGAGGCCAGTGGGAAGCATGATGCCTCATTGGGAAGCAGTAATACACGTTCCCATGACAGGATGCAAACACACAACTACACCCACACACAGGTATTCACACACATGTATTCAGAGACACAGTAACACACCCACACATTCACGGATTCACCAACACAGTAACACACACACACACATGCAACACACACACACACAGTTGCTAGTGTTGAGGTGAGGACCCCTGCCTATGTGCAAATCATCATTACAGTACTGTGCACTTACATGACACGCCAGAGAAATTACATATGTACAGGTAGTCAGTATGGCGTAAGATCGAGGACATCAACAGGGATAGTAGATTGCATTGCCTGGATGGGGGAGGGGTCTTATCAGTTCACTATGGTAACATACATCCTCACTCCAGGGACCAGACAGCCATACATACATATACACACACACACACATACACACACACACAAACACACACAGTGGCATTCACTATTGAAGACACCTATGTCACGTACATACAGATACCTCATGTGTGAGATACACACCCCTGCCTATGTCCTGCTTTCTACATTGCAGTCTGTACAGATGTCTACAACAGTGTACAGGAGAGTGAGTAACAATTGAGATGTATTCCCCACCATACATGACATACATGGACACACACGCAACCAGATATGCCAGTACTGTGAATCAAACACCTGCCTATCTCATGATACGTGTGACAGACTTACAGCAATATTGCACATGTTACAAAGTGTACTGATGCTTCCTTTGGCAACTGTGCTGATATATGCACACGGGAGGTCTTAACTGTTACAGGTGTCAAGTGATTTACCTTCGGTGTCACCCTGACCGCTGTCTAAGTTGTGTGTGTTCCCCTTCAATTAACAAAACCATAGCTTAGCATTTACACAGGTTATTGTAGGACTGCTTGTGACACACCTGTGAGTTGTCCTCAGCAAACATCCATCTGCAAAGATGCCCCACCAAGTAGTTATGTCCACACATCTGTCCATACCTGAAGTACATCTTACCATACTTTCAGCATATCACCATATACAGTTGGCAATAGCATGATGTAAGACACACGTCACCTGCAAACATCTGCAACTGCACACGCATGGTATCTGAATGCACACAACTACATGTACATGTGTGTAGGTCCTACATTCCTGTCATTTGGGCATGTTTGTAGGCATTGCATTTGGTGGACATGTGTAATGACATACATGACACATGGACTGTTGTATGATATGATAGGTGTCATGGGTGACCAGTACAGAGGGAATGTTACCTCTGTCAACATTAATATCACACATTATGTACTGTTAGCATTCAGCAGCCATGGACCTACTTTCCATGTGCATGTGTGTAATGGCTGTAGCCATCTGTCTGCAGAAAGGACAACAACAGCTATGCTATTTACATATATGTTGTATGTGTGTGGCATGTACATATCCAGGGCAGGTACATGTATGTCATATCCAGACATGAGGATGTTTACTGGTGTACAGCAACAGTCATCTGTTAATGCTGTAAATAAACAAGGGACCCTGGTATGTGTACAGCTGACCTGGTTACAAACAGTGGTATCATTGCATTGCATAACACATGATGCAACTGTGTCAGTACATGGGTTCTCTGCATAGTTGATGTAGAGCTAGGTACAGTCCACTGGTCATAGGTCACATGGTGTTGTACTATTATATGTCCTACCACATGTATGGATATGTGTTGGTGGTCTGAGGGCATGGTGGTGTTTGAGGGTTACATCCTAGAATGCAGCTTTTGACACTGTGATCTGCACCTGACTCATCTTTGATGCCTTTTGTGGGAGTACTGGTCAGTACATGTGAGTGGCCTTTATGTATGTGGGGACACCACCACCTAGAGCGGTCTGTACCTGTGTTATGGCCCACATGTCCGGTTCTGAGGTATATGGTGGTAGTGCTATTGTGCACTACAGAGCCTTCAGCCAGGTGTTCCTCACTGCACAGATGTCAGTATTCCCCATTGTTGGATCTACAGTGAGCAGCTGTGATTACGAACGCTACACAAATAGCACTGGTTAGCATAAGTTGTCCTCTAGGTGTCAGGGTGTTATCCTTTGTTTAGGACATTTGACTTGGAATGGCACTATATGGGCGAATGTGACCTAGGTATTGTCCCCACTCCCTTGAATCATGGATGCATGTGATATGTGACAAATGCCTGTCTACTTTCAGTCATGTCATCCCAGAATGACAAACACTGGACAATGTCATAATTACAGCAGGACATTGGCTCATTGTGTTGGTCAAGCAGTTGCCACTCCTAGCAATACATCACTGCGAGTGGTAGTATTGTGCTTGGTATAGAATGGTACATCTAAGGTGACAGACAGCAGCAGTAGACGTTGTGTAGATGACCGGTGTCAGATATATGTAGTGCAGTGTTCCTGCTAACAATGACAACTACCAACACCGGAGTCCATTACAATACGTTCATGACGTCTAACTGTAATAGCATGGCCACTGTGGCCTTCCATGTTTTGAATCAGAGTGCATCCCAAACAGCCCTGTGCTACTAAGTGTATGAGCATACCCAGTATAAACCTGTGTAGATGGAGACATAGTGCATTCCGAACAGCCCTGTGCTACTAAGTGTGTGAGCATGCCCAATGGCACCTTGTGTCAGTTATGTGCCTCTATGTGTATGGGCATGGCCATTGTAACCCTGTATAGTGATAGTAGTCGTCCATTCCACAGATGGGCATACTCCACTTCAGGATGGATTCCTACTTTAAACACACAGGTTCACAGGTATGTACATCTTAACTGCCAGCATCCTTGTTGATGTCCACATTCCTAGAAGGTCATAATGACAGCCTTGAAATGTGTAGTCTCTGTGGCGCGACTCATAACTATGTAGTATTGTAATAACAATTTGTAGATAGGAAGGTGTTCTGATCCCACCACTGGCGTGTGTGTGTGTGTGTGTGTGTGTGTGTGTGTGTGTGTGTGTGTGTGTGTGTGTGTGTGTGTGTGTGTCCATCTGCCTGAGGACAGAATAATGCTTTTAGACTTCTCACACTCCATACAATTCCTATACCCAACTTTGGCAAGGCTGATGATGTCACCCACCTAGAAATACACCTCTGGGAGTGCTGTGACCCAGTAATCTCGGTAGCATGTTCTGTAGCTATGTAACGCTGTAGTGTGATAATGTAGTTAGGTCAGTGTTCTAATCCCAGACTTGCCAACTGTGTGTGTGTGTGTGTGTGTGTGTGTGTGTGTGTGTGTGTGTGTGTGTGTGTGTGTGTGTGTGTGTGTGTGTGTGTGTGTGTGTGTGTGTGTGTGTGAGACAAGTACAATGCTTTGTAGAGTATGCACTCTGTACAAATCACATGACCACCTTTGTCAATCCTGCTGTTGTCACCCACCTAGGAATACACCTCTAGGAGTGCTGTAACCCAGTATTTGCCATAGCATGTTCTCTAAATGTGCATTACTGCAGTGTGATACGGTAGGTAGGGTTTCGAATGCAAGACATGGTGAGTGTGTGTTTTTGGCTGTCGCAGCCTGTGTGGAGGTGGCTGTGAGTGTCTAACCACTGGACACGTTGGGGAGCAGATTTTGTAGTTTTCCTATATGGTGTCTGTCTTAGGACACATTGGCCACATCACGAGGAGTACAGATGTCAGTCAGCCACGGGACTGTGTTGGCAAGCCATACGCCTACATCTGGCAAAAGGTCTGGTGAACAAAGTATGCAACCCTACTAGTACCCGGTATATGTCCTGCACCCATGTGTCATACGCAAACACACTTGCCTAGGATATCCCGCTATGTTGCTAGTACCATGCACATTGATGACAGATAGTAGGCATGGTGTGATTGCAGTGGGCTGCAGAGGACATGGCACCCTGTACAGTGGTACAATAGGCACATAATTGCAGACAATGTGCCTTCACTATGTTCCCCACTGGATGCCTGCAACATATGTGGTGCCATCCAATGTGATCCACAGAGGCCATACAAGGCCGTAAACATGTGCACTGTATAGACCAATGCCACTGACACCAGGGAATACCTGTATCATGCTATCAGTGCAGGTGCCGGGTCGACCTGCTGATTATAAGCAGGTTTTGCCACACCAGGCCAGTATTGGCATATCAGAGGATAACAGTCTGTGTACACAACATGTGCCTGCCAAACCAGGTACACCTGTACATGTCACTGTACAGTATTGTGGGACATGCACATCCCAGGCAATGTCCATGTGAAGGACTATCAAACACAGACATGGCATGCATTGCAAAGCCATGGCCATACACAATGGTAACCAGGATGTCAGGGCAGATCATGCAGTACCCATCTATGTGGGACTTTGCAGACACTACACCCCTGTACCACACTGCACACCATTGTCGAGTGGTGCGATGCCAAGGATTACCCCTCACCCAGCCTTGTACAGCCATCTTGCACAGCCAACCACTACACACCCATGAAGCAATGAATGCATACATGTCAGTACTGGCACCTTGTGTCTGCATGTGAATTATGATGCTCCCAACCACAGTCACTCCCAGTATAACCCTCGTTGGCATACCAACAGATGTCAACACTTTCACATGCCCTAGCCAATAGAACCTCCAGATATCCCCTGTGGTGCATGTAGTCCTGTGCATTACTGCGGTGTGGCAAACTAAGTAGTTAGGGTGTGTATTTGTGGCCCTGGCAAAGAGTGTCAATGCAAGTCAATTAGAGAGTGTGGTTGTGGTGACAATGGCATCCATTCACGTGGACAGCCATGTGTGCTACACCTAATGTATGTCTACTCTATCTCTGTTGCAGATGTCACTCACCTACACACATATATGTTCTTACAGCACAGCAACATATCGGCTTTGTGGCACATGTAGTAACTTCATGCATTTGTAATAGTAATGACTAGTCAGCCAGGGGTTTGACCCCTGTACTGGTAGGCATGTGGCAGACGATGCTTAGGGTTTAGTCTCCAAGCCCTTCTCTGATGTATTTTGTCTGTCCCTCCCACACGCTCTCTGTTGGGTGTGGAGGGGTACACCTGCTCAGCAGCAGCTTGTGTATTGTAAGTGATGGACATGATCAGGGGATGACCTCTGCACTTATTGCAGTCCTCCTCTAGCTGATTGCATGTGGAACAGCTGTGATGGTGTTCCCATAGCCATTCGCATGATAAACACAGTACATTATCTAGGAACATCATGTTGGTGTTTGGCCATGACAGTCGCTGTGAGTGGTACCTGGATGTGGTGTTCTGAAACGGCATCACAGATGATATCTGGATGTTCCTCAAACATCATACACAGTGGAAAATAGCCTAAGGACAGGAGGGTGATGTGCCACACATGACTACAGCATGTAAGTGTAGCTATGCTGCATTGAGACTACTGCCTGTTTAAAATTATGTGTGTGGTAATGGCTATTCTGCATGTTTTAAAACAGACATGACAGTGCTCTGTTCATGAGGGACCCCCATCTGTAGGGCCATCTGTGGACTGGTCAGTGTGTGGAACCATTTGTTTCCTGTGTTACACACTGAACACACATCTGTGCACAGCAGGAGCATAGTGTGAGGATTGCAGACAGTACATGGTGATACAGATGTATTACTGCCATTGCATTCCTGACTGGGTATATGTCACAGTGACAAGCCAGTAATGGGCAACTGTTCATAGCTGCAGTCACACGTCTACTACACATTGTACAGATGTCATGCAGTATATATGTATGTCTTGTGCTCCCTCTGCAAATGTATACCATCTTTTGTGTTGGGTTGATGGTGATATCTATGCATACTGTTGTAGGTAATCCTGAATGCTGTTGTCTATTACTAAGCCATATCTGAGTTTAAACTGCAACACCATAGGTTGTATGGGTTGTGAAGTCCCGGCAGAACATCCTGTCCCACTTCAGCTGACCATGGCACTAGGCACCAGCACATCTGGGGCCCAGCCTTGGACCTCAACCTCTGTTGGCTCTGCACCACCTTCTGGTGGTACCACCACTGAGGATGGGGCATGTCCAGATAGGAACATGTCTGCTGATGTGTGGTCCTGGGCGTGGTGCGTTGGGGCTCACTAAGGGGTTCCAAAGCCAGATATGCAAGCTCAAGGATGGAGTGTCACATTTACAGGGTGAGGCTGCCCCTCCTAGACAGCCCCCAGCACTGCCTCCTTTGCAGCTGTTTTGGTGCAGTGGCGGCTGCCTATGACTGGGGACCTCCATCCCGCTGTTCCCATAGGCTTGTGAATGCCAAACACCCATCCCCGTCCGAGGTGTATCCCCACACATGTCATATACCGACCCTGCATGTTGTCTTGTCTGTGATCCTACCCTACCTATCTTCCATGAGGGTACCTACTCTCCTTCCCCCACATCCCACTCTCACCCTATGGAAACATAAGACCAGTTGGTTCCTAGGACAACATCTGCCCTATACATAGCTGTCCATTTCACACACGTGCCCACTGGACACATGTAACCCTTGTAATATGCATCACAACATACTCCTGTTATCCTCACCCCTGTCCCTCAGGCGCACGATCCTGGTATGCACATCACTCTGAAATGGGCCAGGTACATGTGATGCGGATGACCTTATTGTACACACAACACTACCGGTCCCTCTATGGTTACCCCATTTACCTTTATCATGATGATGATGTTGCACACAGCACTTTGCAAGAGTACTGTTCACACATAATGATGGAACAGGTACTGTTGTGTTAATGTACATTACATGCACAGAGTGATGTATACAGCCAATGTACAACTGTTTGCGTGTATGAATGACACATGTCTGCCTGAGGGAGTCTTGATATTACATAGGACAACACCACTACATAATACAGGTGTCGCTGGTGTTTCCCTTTTCATTCGTTTGTAATGCTTTGTTGCCACATGGTATGTTACTGATGTATCTCTATATATGTGTGTACCTATATGCTGGACATAAGCACTCACATATACATTTACATGATGGGATACATTCCTATACTGTTGAATGACTACGCTTCATGATATGTTTGTGGTAATGTCAGATGTATGTATATCTGCCATGGTGTATTGGTAAATCACATTAGATGTGTGTGCAGGGTCCTGGTTCCGAGCCTTGCAGAGGCCATTTATTTTGTTGCAGGGCAGAACAAGGCCATTGGATACAGAGGGATTAAGGCACATTAAAGCAGTTTTGAGCGGGTGTGCATGGGTTTGCATGGTGTTAAGCAATGCTAACCCCTGGTTACAGCTTCTTACACTCGGTTAGCCTCTACATTGCTTTACCAGTGCAATACTCGCATACTGGTAGCAAAACAGGCTTACATCCACTCGCTACCGCACTTGCAAATGCACCAACATTGGTTCTTGCATCTGACACTTACACCCCTAGGTGGGAGCGAGGACCACATTATTACCTTGTGATGCCTATTACATCGAATTACATGAATACAGTATTGGGAATGGCTGTCCATTAAGCGACGGCATGCCGTTCAACTGTATGGAATCGGAGACCTGTCAAGTGTTTTATTCATATTATTTGTATGTTCCTCTTACAATCTGCACCCATCTGGCTGATACATGGGAAGAGAGACTCTTCAATACAGACAAGTAATTGGGTTTTGGGACCCACATCCGTCAGCCGAGTCATGCTACTTCATACCTCTTATTCTATCGTCTTTCTAAGGTAGTCAGCGGAATATGTGCTTTCTGTCCCTATCAGACCTCTCATACGAATGGGGAAAAATGAAGACTGAATCAGGGGCACTGCATAACAACATCAGGGACACATTTAAAATTTCGGTGCTTTTAACCTGACACATTGACAGACTCAGAGCATATGTATTCATACACATTGTCTGAGGTACATGCTGTTTATGACTCTTAATTGTTGTCGTTATTCATTACATCTAATCCACCACCTTTCCTCCTAATATCACTAATTCTATGAGGGTTTAGGTGGGACAGAGTTAGATTCTGAGTCGTAATCAGGGATGTCCCTGGTAATCGGGGACAGTTCAATGGTATGGTCCCTATGTGTTCCCCCAATGGTTTATGGACTATCCAGTGGATGTGCTCTTAGGGGTTGGGAGGTATGGGCATCAGCTATGCCCACATCGGAATATTACTTACATCCACGGGGCGGTCCTAATATGGCTCTGCCAGCCAACACCTGCACGCCTAGGCCTATAATAGCATACCCATAGTTCCTCCACCTGCCACTCCTCTATAACACTCATCCTTACTGTGGGTGCAGGTGGGGTATAAACACACCACTACACACTGCCGACTCTCCCCATGTTGGGACACATGTCGTACGTTGTGGCGACCCATGTGTTATCAGGCTTGCACAACCTACTGGTCCGTGTACATCTACAGCCTGGTTTGATAAATCATTACCGGGACTGGCTCCGATCATTCATTTTTGGTATTCCACAAGGGACATCAATGTCTATGTTTCAAGTGTAGACCTTGCAGGTCTTTCCCTCTGGTAGTATCCCGCCTGTGGTCTGGGAAGCAGTGGTGTGTTTACCTTTATTGTGTGTCTGTATGTCTCGCCGGCCTAGCTGAGGGATGGGGGGTGATGCTACTTGTTACACGTTTGTTTATTGGACCTCCCACCACCATATGCACGGCCTGTGAACATATGATGTTATGTGATCCTATCTCGCCTACATTCTGACTGATGGGTTCGGAGCCGATCCCTCGGCTCCGACTCGGCACGCTTATGCCAAAGAGCGAAGTCTCTTATTGGCTGAGCTTACTATATCCCAGGATGCACCACTACCAGTCCCCCAGATCTCGTTTGCCGCTAATCTGCGAAGACGTGGTCTCGAGCTGGCTGAGCTGAGTAGTAATTTTACTAACTTTTTCTGTCAGTTGTTTTGCTGTTCTTGTCATAAAAAGCTGTTTTAACGGCTATTCTTCACTTTGTGTGTGTTTGGAGTTTGTAAAAAGAACTTTGTTGTGTGATTGGGTTGAGTTTGGTTTGGGCCTCCTTCATCTTAGGGCCTTCCCGGTCATTCAACCTTACAGGGTTTCAAAGTACCCTTAATATTTGGTGACGCTTTCTTTACCTAAGCGATAACTGTAAACCTATTAGTAAACAGAAAGTAAGTGTATATTTCTGTCAAGGTTACTGATTTTTTGCCATAATGTCTCAAAATCCTAGGCCTTCGGGCATTAAAAAATGCACCAAATGCAATTTCAAAATGTCTATCACAGACGATCATTCGCTCTGTGTGTATTGTTTGGGTGCAAAACACTTACAGGAGTCATGCAGTGTGTGTCACGCTTTTTCCTCAAGGGTCCTCCAGGAGAGGAAAAATAAACTGATTCTTAAAGGGTTAATAAAACCTTCCTTTGAAGAAGCCTTGGCATCCTCTCCTTCTCGCTAAAAGAAAAGGGCGCCGGCTCACCAGTCCGCCGGATCCGACCGCCAAAAGACATAGGCAGGCTTCTCCTTCGCTCCAAGGACTTGAGCCAAGGGGAACGGTCTGCCTCGATGCCACCAGTCTCGACTCCTATGGTTTCGAGCCGATGGCTGGGGCATCGAGGCGGGTCACCTGCCGGCTCCACTGGTCTCGAGCCGACAAGGTGCCCGCTCAGACACTTCCTCCTCGGCCAAGTCCACCTCGGCACTGATGGAATCTAGTGGGTATTCCTTCGGCGCCGATAGTCATCGGGTCACCTCGGAGCCGGTCCCCTAGCCCATTGGGGCCGTTGGAGGCCATCTCGAACCCGCTCAGTATCCTCTCGGTCGAGGATGTCGGATTCAGATATAGACAGGGTGCTCCAAAGACTGTTCCAGTCCCCAGTCTTCCAAAATTTGTTTCGCTCCGACCCAGTTGGCTTGGAGCCGATAGCCCAGGCCCATCCCATTGCTATTCCTCCTCCGACCGCTTGGCTCCGGAGCAGGTGCTGTTGGAGCCGGTGGAGATCTTAGGGTCGGCTCCGACCCTTACTCCAACCAGGCCTCGGGTCCGAGTTTGGTACACGGACTTCTTCGGCTGGACCCGGGGTGATGTTTCGGGACCTATGCTTTCGGTTCCGAGCCTCCCTCGGTGCTTCTGCGGGACTTCCGGCTATCATGGCTCCGGGGACCGGACACTCCCAGGATTCTGGGGTCCGGCTTTCAGAGCTATGAGGAGTGCCTTGGCCAAGTCTTCTTGCCATCTCTCCGCTTTACCGGCACCTTCCTGGGCGTGGAGACTGGGTCTTTGGCAGTTCCCTGTCTGTAGGCAGCAGAGCCCTGGGCCTGAGGTTACCCCATTCGGGTTCCCTCCTCCTGAGGGTTCTTGAGTTGTCTTTGGAGGAACCCCAAGGAAGAGATCGTGCAAGAGGAAGCACGTGGACTCCCCGAGTCTATTACATCAGACACTGATCTTGATGATGCAGAGGGTCCCAGTCGCCTCGGATGATGTCTCATTTGCAGACATCTTAGAGATCCTCAAACAACGAGGCGGCTGGATATCCAAACCCCCTCTGCTGATGAGTCAGTGCTCCTCAAGGCCTTTGGGGCTCAGCCTCCGCCTCCTGGGTGTCTCCGCCTTCTTGACGAGCTTCTGGATTTAGTTTGTCGAAGGCGGGAACATCCAGATACCGTGGAACCAGTCCCTTCTCATCCTAATAAATTTTGTCTGCCCCACCCGAGAAGGAGTTCCTCACTAAAGGCGTGGCTGTAGATGCCATGGTGGTGGCATCTGCTACACAACAGGACGTGGCAGAGGCTTCAGTCCGTCCATCCTCCTAATAAGGAGTCTAGGAGCATGGACAGGTGGAAGCGCACCCTGACTTCAGCGGCCTTTACTTTAAGGTCTCTGAATTATTTGGCACATTTTACCAGGCTTCAGAGGGATCTGGTCAAGGAGCTGTCAGATTCCTCTCGGGTAACCTACCTGAGCAGCTAGCCCAGTCGGTTAGCTCTCAGTTGGCTATCCTTACGTCAATTTCTAACTCGTCCATGAGGCTCATTTCCTATGGCCAAGGGGTGGGTAGAGCGGCAGGCACAGGCGTGGCTCACGGAGACAAGCCTGGCTCCGCTTGTGTCAGTTCATGGAGGCCTTCAAGTCTTCCTTCGCCGACGCTCCCTTTGATGGGTCCTCTTTGTTTGGACCTAAGGTTAAAGACACCCTTACCCGCTGTGAGCAAGAGGGAAAAACTTTATCTGCCGTGGGTGCCCGTTATTCCACTCCCTTCGGCCTTATCCCAAGGCTAAAGGAGGGGAAGATGTGGTTCCGTAAATCACGTAAGTTTTTCCCCAACAGCAGGAAGATTCCCTTCCAGAGGCAGAGGACGGGAAATTTTTCTGGGAGACGCGCCCCAGAGGCGGCAGAGGGCCCCGCAATTCTGGAGACCGCGAGTCCTTTGTGGCTCTTCAGCCTCCCACACATCATGAGGGATTGCCCGGCTGTGCTGCTCGAGCCAGTCGGGTGTCGCTTTGCCAAGCACCTAAAAGCCTGGGAGTCAATCACTCAGGACAGATGGGTGCTTCGATCATTGCCGGAGGTTACACCATCCCATTCACATACTCACCTCCACCGTCCAAAAATCCCGGACCCACCACCCAGTCAAGGAAATTGCAGCCGCAGAAGCTTTAAAGCTGCTAGAAAAGGAGTCATCCAACCGTCCCCACAGACCAGATCGGATCCGAAATTACTCCAGGTTCTTTTAGTGCCAAAAAGACAGGGGACCTGAGACGACTATTGGCTCTCAGCAGGCTGGACCAATCCGTCACGAAATCCAAATTCCGAATGGTCACATTACAATCCATTCTCCCATTGTTGGAGAAGGATGTTTGGATGTGCTCCATAGACCTCAAGGACGCCTATTATCACATACCGATACATCAGGCGTCCAGGAGGTATCTGCGCTTCAGCCTGGGAGTCAGTCATTACCAATTTTGTGCACTGCCCTTTGGTCTCACCACAGCCCCCAGGGTGTTCACCAAGTGTTTGGCGGTAGTGACGGCTCACCTGAGAAGTCTTGGATTCCAAGTGTTTCCCTATCTGGACGACTGGCTCCTGACTGCCACCACCAGGCATCTACTAATGAACAACCTCAAAGCCACTATCTCCCTGGGTGCTACCCTGGGGATTACATTCAATTGGTCAAAGTCTGTCTTGCTGCCCTCTCAGCGCATAAGGTTCATAGGAGCAGAGATAGACTCAAAATTGATGCGCGTTTTTCTTCCTACCGAAAGGATCCAAACTTTACAGGGCCAAGTTCAAGCTCTGATTTCAAGATCCAAAGCCCCAGCCAGGATGGTTCTACAAGTTTTAGGTTCAGTGTCTGCCACAGTTCTTTTAGTTCCTCTGGCAAGATTGCACATGAGGATTCTTCAGTGGCTATTGTCAACTCAATGGTCCTTTCAGGACCTTCCCTCAATCATCCCATCATGATTACAGAAACATGCAAACGGACCTTCGCTGGTGGCTTCAGACATCCAATCTAAATCAAGGAAGTCCTTTTGTTATTCCCTCTCCAGTGGTCACCCTGACGACAGATGCCTCCCAGACAGGGTGGGGGGGGGCATTGTCTGGGCAGGTTAGTTCAGGGATCCTGGCTTCCAGACGAAACTCTTCTCCACATCAATGTATTGGAGATGAGGGCGGTACTTCTATCCCTACAGGCCTTACACAGGTTTCTCCCTCAGGGCATAATCGCCATCCACACAGACAACATGTCGGTGGTCTGGTACCTAAACAAGCAAGGAGGGACCAGATCTTACCCCCTTTGCAGAGAGGCCATGAGGGTGTGGGAATGGGCGGTAGCTACCAGCTGTTTCTTTGTAGCGACCCACATTCCGGGAAAATCGAATATACTGGCAGACAGATTAAGCAGGACAATTCTCTCCTCATGAGTGGTCCTTAAACAAAACAGTAGCAGATCAGGTTTTCCGGAGATGGGGGACACCGTGCTGCGACCTATTTGCAACTCCACTAAACACCAAGTGCAAAAGGTTCTTCTCCTTGACTCCACATCAAGGAGTACCAGCTATGGATGCTCTAGCACAACCTTGGCCAACAGGGCTACTTTATGCCTTTCCTCCGATTCCACTTCATTCAAAAAGCTTCTCAATTGGGGTCCGCAATGATACTGATTGCCCCATACTGGCCTCGTCAGGTATGGTTTCCTTACCTGAAGAAACATGCGGTGGACGATCCGTGGACTTTAGACCTAATTCCGGACCTGTTAATTCATCAGTCGGGACAACAGCACCAGTCCCTTCACTCCTTGAAGTTGACAGCTTGGTTCCTCCACTTCCGACTTTAGTCAGAAGTCACACATTAGACCCGGAAGTTATTCACATTTTATCTTCGGCCCACAAACCCACCACTAAGAAATTGTACCTCAGTAAGTGGAAGAGGTTTGCTATCTGGGCTCAACTCAGGGGCTTAGACCCTATCACTGCTCCTATCCCAGAGGTTTTGAAATTCTTAACATCCCTGTTTAATCAAGGATCTTCTGTCTCTACTATTAAAGTCCAATTAGCGGCTATCTCTAAATTTCACGAGTCCATGGATCCTCCATTGATGAGCAGCAGACTATGCAAAACTTTCATTTAAGGTGCGGGTCTGTTAAGACCCCCAGTTTTTCATCCTGCCCCTCCGTGGGATCTAGATTTAGTGCTTCGTGCATTGACATCTTCCCCTTTCGAACCGGCTGCTACATGTGAGTTAAAATATCTGTCTTGGAAAACTGCCTTCTTAGTTGCAATTACTTCTGCAAGAAGAGTTTCAGAGCTTCAAGCCCTGTCTATTAAACCACCGTACTTGATTTTCCACAAGGATAGAGTATCACTCAGGCCTAATCCATCCTTTGTCCCTAAGGTCTGTTCTAATCTCTGTCTCCAACAGTCTCTAGAGCTACCAGTTTTCTTCCCAAAATTCTCCAATGAAGCAGAATACACTCTCCATAAATTGGATGTTCACAGGCAATTGCGCTTCTATTTAGACAGGACTCAGCAACTTCGTAAGTCAGACCAGTTGTTTGTGTCCTTCTCAGACAATAAATTGGGTAAAACCATCACAAAAGCTACTATCTCCAAATGGATTAGAGATTGCATAACTCAGGCTTATTCTTCTTCGAATAAGCAACTTACAACATCTATCAAAGCTCACTCTACCAGAGCTATGGCTACTTCTATAGCTTTTCATTCCAAGCTCGCTATATCGGAGATTTGTGCTATGCTACTTGGTCCAATCCGCACTTTCATTTCCCACTATAAATTGGATGTGGCATCTAAAGGACGAGCATCATTTGGTTCCACGGAACTCAGGAGTGTTTTCCAGTGAGCCACCCAGGATTCAGGTGCTAGGGACGCTGTCCCATCAGTCAGAATGTAGGCGAGATAGGATCACATAACATCTTTTAGTTATGTACTCACCATAACTTCAGATGTTTGGGATCCATCTCACCTACATTCCTAATACCCACCCTCCTTCCCCCTGCCTTGGAGATCAGAAGAGATTGAACGGTTTGAGTTCTACTGTTTTTATCTTGTTCATCTGACGATGTTATATAATCAGAGCATGCATGTGTGCATGTATGCGGACAAACTAGATCTGGGGGACTGGTAGTGGTGCATCCTGGGATATAGTAAGCTCAGCCAATAAGAGACTTCGCTCTTTGGCATAGCGTGAGTCGGAGCCGAGGGATTGGCTCCGAACCCATCAGTCAGAATGTAGGCGAGATGGATCCCAAACATCTGAAGTTATGGTGAGTACATAACTAAAAGTTACTCGTAACTGCTGTATCATATCTTAGCTATATACATGTGTATATTTACTATAACATATATATATTTTTTTACATTAATATATACAGATATATCTACATATGCATGCATATATGCATATTTATATCTTGCTGTATATGTATATATATGTATATATATATATATATATATATATATATATATAAAATCTAACGACATATGGGTCTATGGTTGTCTGCATATGTATATATTTATATGTGGGTATGTATCTGTATTCTTTCTCTGTATGTATACATTCATACTACGGTGAGGGAGAGGCATATCTCTATGTTGCTATGGGTAGATATACACACACATAGCTCTACATATATACGTCTACATCTGGTTATTCCGTTCCTTGCCATATAGATTACACTTTGCTTTAGTGGGTCTCACAGTGAGTGTGGCTGCTCGTTGGGCAATGCCTTTGCCCAATGAACACATTCACTTGCATCCCTAGGGCTGTCTATATTGGCCAACATCAGCCAACACTTGCACACCTAGACCCATAAGTAGCTACCTATAGTTCCCCCACCCTCGCCTCCTCAACAGCACCCATCCTTACTCTAGGACCTGGTCTGCTCTGGGCACATCACTACACGCTGCCCACTCTCCACTTCACGGGACCCATTTCATATAATTGTCTCGGCCCATGGGTCATCAGGGTTCTGAGTCTGTATACACTGCAGACAAAATGGATGGTCTATCACCTTCTTTTTGTTTAGCCAGTTTTTGGGGTGTCCCGCAATGGACGCTGCAGTCTGTGTTCCAGGATTAGAATCCACGGGTGCACTGTGTACCTCCCTGGTTGTACCCTGCCTGTGGTCTGGGGAGCAGTGGACACTTTACATTGATTGCATGTATGTTTCCCATGTCCGGCTGTGGGGGGGGGTGGAAGAGCATGCTTCATGTGTCATGTTTCTTGCCTGGGCTCCTCACTTCCATTGGCATAACCTGTGAAATTGTCATTCCTGTGTGCTGTTTCCTATCATAGCTGTATATCTCTGTATATCTCCACACACACACACACACACACACACACACACACACACACACACACACATATATATATATATATATATATATGTGTGTACATATATGTAGATATATATATATATATATATATATATATATAGATATATATGTGTATATATATATATATATATATATATATATATATATATATATATATATATATATATACATATATATGTCTGCAACGTATATATATATATATATATATATATATATATATATATGTATATATATATATATATATATATATATATATATATTATATATATATGTATATGTATATATATATATATATATATATATATATATATATACACACACACACACACACACACACACACACACACATATATATATATATATATATATATATATATATGTGTGTGTGTGTGTGTGTGTGTGTGTCTGTAAACCAATACATAACCCGCACATGCGCACTTACACATGCGTAATGGTGTTTATATATGCTTCCCTGCATACTAGTGCCTTATTCATTATGACACTGACACTTCACTCCAGTTATCTCGTAATCAATATTTAGCATGTTATACAGCGGACAGATGTCACAATATGTTCATCTACGGATTACCGATGGTAATTGGAATGTGATACAGTGTGATTCGGCACGAGAATGTCTGTTCGTTAGGGGGTTTCTCTAACGAATGCACTATTGCTGTGCTGCTCTATATGCATATATACCCATATACCCATGGCTCCTAGTTCCCCAAACACACTCCAACGCCTCCCTAACACTGCTGTCTTCCATTCTCCTGTCGGATTCCTGGTGTATCGACACCACTACACACTGGCCGCACCCTACTCCTATAGAGCCATCCCATCAGTTTACTCACTCCACGTATCATCAGACCTCCCATTCGTTTAGTCCACAAACATTGGTGACATGAGCGACCAAAGTGATACTATTTGCAATTATTGGGTTGCCCCATGTGGAACACGCATGTGTTTATGGCAAGATTAGTCTCTATACCTTATTACATCCTTACTCCCGTTAACATGACACTACAATTCATTAATAAGTATGACTATGTGGTATTGCACACCTTACACATGGGAGCCTAATTATGTACGTGTTCAGCGTATTTCTTTTACAGTTATACCGGTTTAGTACTTGATGTTGCCGTAGCGGGCAGATCACAGGAATGAGATTCCATGTATGGGGAAGCCCTCACATTTGATTATCATCAGCACAGCACTGACTTTGGACACTGTACATGCCTCTGCGCTCTAGCAGTTTCATCCCGTCCCTCTTCTGCACAGCCTATTATTCCATCTACTGTCGATGTTTGTATGTGCACATTCCTATTATTTATGTCTACAAATGGAATGCATGTGTTACAGAGAATGTACTTCTACATATTGTTGTCTGCATGTGTGTATGCATATATAGAGAAAACTTGCAGAGAAAACCAGTTTAATAAAAAGCAGAGCTTTCGGGCGTAACCCTTCTTCAATACTAATGCATTCAAACACTAAACTCTAGAAGCTTAAATACAGGTCTAAAATCACATGACCAGCAGCCAAATGAAATCATGTGACAGAAAACAAATTAAAAATTAAAGACATATACATATAAATTAAAAGATGTGTAGATACACAGTATAAAATATTTACTTTACAATATTACGTAGCTTAACTAACACAGGTTTTAAACTGACAGTGCTGTTTAAACCAGGATGAGTGTCAGCAGCTAATCTCAATATCCATTCTAATTCTTTGAGCTCAAGGCGGTTGTTGACATCACCACCTCTTTCATTTGGACAGAGCATCAATCACTCTAAACTTAAATGTATGTGTTTCACCACAAGTTTTAATATGTTTACATAGTGCATTATTGTCACAATTTCTCCTAATTTCAGAATTATGGTCTATAACACGTTCCTTAAGCTTACGTATTGTTTTCCCATCGAAATGAACTGCATGAGATGCAGGTAGCCAAATAAACCACAAAAGTGGTGTTACAAGTAGCTGTAATTTTAAAATTAAATACTTGTCCATTGGCAGGATGAGTGAAAATATCACTACCATTCCCTAAGATGTAAGCACAGGCAACACAGTTAAAACATGGAAAAGTACCAGTTTTAGCAGCCAATTGTGTATAACAGGGTCTATAAAAATCTTTATAACAGAGTAAACTTTTAATCGTCCTCATATTTTTAAAATTACAGCTACTTGTAACACCACTTTTGTGGTTTATTTGGCTACCTGCATCTCATGCAGTTCATTTTACGTGGGAAAAACAATACGTAAGCTTAAGGAACGTGTTATAGACCATAATTCTGAAATTAGGAGAAATTGTGACAATAATGCACTATGTAAACATATTAAAACTTGTGGTGAAACACATACATTTAAGTTTAGAGTGATTGATGCTCTATGTCCAAATGAAAGAGGTGGTGATGTCAACAACCGCCTTGAGCTCAAAGAATTTGAATGGATATTGAGATTAGCTGCTGACACTCATCCTGGTTTAAATAGCACTGTCAGTTTAAAACCTGTGTTAGTTAAGCTACGTAATATTGTAAAGTAAATATTTTATACTGTGTATCTACACATCTTTTAATTTATATGTATATGTCTTTAATTTTTAATTTGTTTTCTGTCACATGATTTCATTTGGCTGCTGGTCATGTGATTTTAGACCTGTATTTAAGCTTCTAGAGTTTAGTGTTTGAATGTATTAGTATTGAAGAAGGGTTACGCCCGAAAGCTCTGCTTTTTATTAAACTGGTTTTCTCTGCAAGTTTTGTCTTTTGAGTTCGTGTTTTGCAGCTGGTTTTACTTGTGCTGTATGCATATATACCTATTACGAACTTGCTGACCTCCACGGGCGGTCCAATTAGAACCGGGCCATCCAACCCTGACACACCTGGATCCATAATATCATACCCATAGTTCCTCCACCCCACCCGTGTTCAACTTACATGCATAACCTCCATTATCCACTTGTTATCGCAGCCATGACACACCTCCAAACATTGCCCTCTCCAGAGCGTTAGGGGCCCTACACATATGTTGTCCCGCCTCGTGTATTCTCAGGCTCTCCCACCATTTAGTCTTTGAACATACCTGCCGTTGCTTGTGTAATGGTCGGAAGGCTAAACGCCCTATATCATTTTTGGGTAGTCCCAGTAGGGACTACCCCTTGACTGTGTGTAAAGTGGACTTAGCAGTTCAACTATGCTACTCCCACTGGTAATATCCTGCCTGTGGTGTGAGTAGCAGTGCTTTGCTCGCTCCTGGCCAGTGTGATATGGCATATGCTGAGAGCACTCTATGATACTATAGTTGCTGTTGATTCCCTTCTCATCCTTTGTCTATGCTTTATTGTTACGACATTCATTCGTCATTTATATATATATATATATGTGTGTGTGTGTGTGTGTGTGTGTGTGTGTGTGTGTGTATATATATATATATATATATATATTTATATATATATATATATATATATATATATATAGATAGATAGACAGATATATATATATATGTATATATATATATATATATATATATACATATATATTTATATTACATCTATAGGTTCATAGGTTCATAGGTTTATACTAGGCTATCTGCCCTAAGGCATTTATAAGCCTAGCCCAAATTTTTGTGGCTTACGCCACCCTTATATGAAAAATACTGTGCCCATTAGTTTGTTGTGCCTCTGTCCAGCAGTGACACAGAGATGATTCCCGGGGTAAACCTACGATCTCCCATCCACAGGTCTAGATTTCTCTTGAACAGAGTCAGCGAGGTGCTCTGCCTCACATGGACTGGGATTTTATTCCACAGCATAGGGAGTCTCTGAGTGATAAATCTATCCCTCCAGCACATCCTATTTATATCCGCTAAGGTTTAAGTCGCTTGCTCTAGTGGTTTTGGTGGATTTGGATTTGTTGAGGTGGAGCATGTCCATTAATTCCGGGTTGGACATGGCCTTGTATGTCAGGCACATGTCACCTCTGAGCAGACGGTATGCGACTGAATAGAGCTGGAGTTTCTTCAATCTGGCAGCATATGACAGATTTTGGAGTCCCTTTATCCTTTTGGTGAGGAACCTTTGGGGTCTCTCCAATTGCTGCAGATGTCGGGTGAGATACATCCCGAATGGGGCATTGTACTCGATCATTTGTCTGATAAGTGAAGAGTACAGGGGAACAATAACCTCACTAGATCTGGATGTGAATCCCTTCATGATCAGGTGAGCAATGTAGAAGGTCTTTCTAACCACTTTAGCAATGTGAGTGTCAAAAGAAAGGCCACTGTCAACCTGGGTCCCCAGGTCCCTGATAACCTCTTCTGTGCTTAGTGGATTGCCACCTATATGGTAGCTTGGGGTTACCTTGTTTTTCCCAAGGGTATGACTATACATTTTTGGCGTTTAACTTCAGGCCATGGCTCTGGCACCAGCTATCTGTTTCCGTGAGTCCCTTCTGAAGGATATCCGTGTCGATGCACTTTCCACTATGGCCCAGTTTGCAGTCGCCTGCAAACTTTGTCAGCCAAAGTCCTCCTATGTTGGCCTGTACTTCTGAGAAGTAGATGCCAAACAATAGGGGCCAAGGACCGAGCCCTGTGGGACACCACTTGTGACCGCTTGGAGTCTGACACAGTGCCAGCAACTCTAACCCTGTGGGTTCTGTCCTTAAGCCAGTTTGCAACCCATCTTGTGACATATGGGTTTACATTTAAGCTGGTAGTTTTTCTACAATACCCGAGTGGGGTATTGTGTCGAAGCCTTTGCAAGGTCAAGGTAGGCTGTATGGACTGCCTTTCCTCATCAGTGGCCTTGGTGACTGTTTCAAGAAGTCAACCAAGTTCAAAAGGCATGATCTTCCCTTGACAAAGCCAAACTGGGTCGGGTCCAATGTCTGCAAGTCCCCTATATCTTTGTTTATGAGCTCCATTATGATCCTCTCCATAGCTTTGCAGACTAGACTTGTTGCTTATGGGCGGTAATTACCAGGGTCCGTAGAGGCCGCCTTTGTGGAGTGGGACAACAGTTGCCGACGCCACTCCTTGGGCACATATCCTGTGGTAAGGCTGAGATTAAACAGCTGCCTTATGCGGGTTTAATTCCTCATTTAGCTCGGTAGCACACAGCCGGGGACACCATCTGGTCCCATTGATGCTGTGTTTTTAGCTTTAGAGAGAGCAGCTTTCACCTGCGCATTTGAGATGTCCGGGAGGCTACACTCGGCTGGGATAGTTATCTCTCCTTTAGGGGAGAGGGGTGAAGTTTGCACTGAACCTGTCTGCCAGTATGTTGGCAATGTCTGTGGGTTCAGTGATTTTTGTATCATTTTGGACTAATTCTGAGCATATCTGGGAGTTTCCACCCAGGTTCCTAACATAGCTGAAAAAGGCCTTATGATTGTCCTTTGAATCCATGGCAATTTTTCTCTCAAAATTGGCCTTAGTTTATTTTATGAGTGCTCGTATTTTTTACTAATAATGATCAGGGTGACTTCCTTTTATGGATTTTGTTCTATCATGTAATAGCTTTCTCCTCTTATTGTAAAGTTTGTTAATAGCTGGGGTCCACCAGACTGGACGTTTGCCCTTTGTGGAAAGAGTCTTGGTTTTATTTGGGATTGCCTGATCCATGCAGTCCTGGAGATGTTCATAGAAGGCATTTGTAAGGGCTTCCGCAGCTTGGGTTGTGGTTTCCACTGGCTCAGGGGCCTTGAAGGATACCACACCAGTCTTGAGTAGTGTGAAGTTTGCTTTAGAGAAGTTCTTCACTATGGTCTTTTTGTTTGGGGTGGGCGGGATGTGGATTTCCAGTGAGATTAGTTTATGATCAGATCTCACCAATGAGGGATATACTTCGGTGTGGAGCATTTTGTCCCCATGTTTGTGACAATGAGATCTAGTATATTTTCTCCTCGTGGGAACAGTGACTAGCTGTTCCATGGCATTTGAATTTATGAACTCCAGGAACCGTTGGGCTAGAAAGTTAGGGCTTGAGTAATGTTCCCAGTCTATATTCGGGTAGTTGAAGTCACCCAGTATGATGGTATTTGGAGATACATTTATACCCTCCAGTGTCTTCAGGAAGGCTGTGTGGGGTTCCTGAGTTTGAGAGGGTGGCCTGTAGCATGCTACAATTTGTAGAGCAGTTTTGCCTATGGTTAGTTGCACCTGGATGGTTTCCGAAGCTTCGTGTGTTGCCACCAACCTGGAGGTGTGGGTATCCTTTATGAATATGGATACACCTCCTCCTTTTGTGGTGTGGTCCGGGTTTTGGGGCCGGAACGCATGATATGAGGTAAAACCTAATAGTGCCGGGGTGCTCTCAGGAGCCTTGAACCAGGTTTCAGTTACAGCACAGACATCGATGTTCTCCATACTGAGAAGGGCCTCGAGTGCGTGCATTTTGAGATTTAGACTTCTGGCATTGAGCAGCATTACCCTCAGTTTCTTCCCATTTTTGTTTTCTAGGGTGGTAGGTTTAGAATTTGAGCCTTGCCTAAAAAGGCACTATGGGGTGGCAAGAGCCTTAGCCAATATCCGAATCCCAGGGTGACAGGTGCAAGCCGTCCCTTGAAGCAGCGTGGCTTGTCAAGCATGTCATCCCAGGCAGACAGACACTGGATCCCTTTGAATGACACCAGACATTAAGCCAATTGTTAAAGCTGATCATCTTGTCTCTATATTGTGGCATCATTCTTGGTGAAGGAAGGATACTGCTCAGGGTTAGGGTCATACCTGCCTGGGCTACATAATCAGAGAGCTCCTCTATGTCTCTTTTCATGTAGTCCAGGGAGGTACGTCTCAGGTCGTTCACACCAGCATGGACAATGACTGTGTCATATTTGTACTTGCCGTGGAGTGACCCGAGTGCTTGCGTTATGTGGCGGATTCTAGAGACCGATAGGCAGCTTACTGTGACCCTCTCCTTGTTCAGCCTGGTGAGTGGGACGTCAGTGTGTCTGACTATGGAGTCAACTATGACAAGTATGTTTGGTGTTGTATTTGGCCTTAAGGGCTGTGACTGCTTTGCACACTGCTTTTGTGGTTTATGTGTTGCTTGTGGGGTGTCTTGAGGTAGCAGTTGTTTGGGTGTCTGCTTTGGAGGCCTCTGCTGTTTAGGTAAATTTTACTCAGAGCCACCGAGTATGTCTTTGTGTGTTTATGTGTTTGATTCAGTGGAGTGGTAGCATTATGTGAGGCTGGTTTTGTGGTGTGTGTAGTTGCCTTCTCCTCCTGTCTGGTCTTGCCAGTCCTGAGTTGAGAGAGCTCAGCCTCCAGTTTGGCTAAATAGCTGCATCTCTCGCAAGTATTTGTGTTATGTGGGAGGAGGAGAGGGTTGTCTGTGTACATGAGGCAGTTATAACATTGCCTCAAGATTCCCAGATTCACCAGCTGGACCGGAGAGAAGATTGACAACTGACCTTTGGACATGCTAGAATAATATTGGGAATTCCTTAATTGAAAACAAGGGCCAGTGGGGAGTGAGGGTGTAGTGCTTTTAATTTTTAGTGCTGACTTATATAATTGCTTTAGTGAGCAAGTGCCAGGTAACTTGAGTGCAATGTGTTACAAGTAACTAAATGCAAAACGACAAACAGTAACTTTCTTTCAAGTGAAACAAGGAAATAAGTACAGTAAGCAATGCAGATATCACTAGTGATCCACAGAAGCTGAGAAGTTGCATTAGGTGGAATTAGCTTCAAGGGAAATAACAAGCAAACAAACAACAAGCATATAAACAAAGCTAGATTCAGCAGGCCTGGATCTAGTCTATGCTAGAGCAAACAAGGTGAACCAATTTCAGTAAGATACAGTTCAAATATTCAGGCACTATAAACCTTTAACCAGAAATTCCCAGCTCAGAAGGGCAGAGTCCAGCCTCTTCTCCCACAAGAGTGCAGACCACGAACCTTCTTAATGTAAAATAACTGGCCTGAAGCCCAAGTGCCTAAACCAGAACTAATACACTTGGACACTGGGCTCTCAATCAGCAGTTCCCAACTTAGAAGGATGAAAGCTACCTGTCCTGCCACCACAGTGCTTGCCACAAACCTTCCTAATGTAAAACAACTGGTCTGAAGCCCAAGTGCTTAATCCAAAAGACTTGAATGATAGCTACACTTTAATCAAGTTACAACCAAGCAGTAATAAATACCATTGAATACTTTAGAGAATGTCTGGATTAGTGCTCAAGTTACACAAACAAAGCTAGATCCAGCAGGCCCGAATCCAGTCTATGCCACAGCAAACAAGGCGCACCAACTTCAGTAAGAAACAGTTCAGATATGCATGCACTATAAGCCTTTAACCAGAAATTCCCAGCTCAGAAGGGCAGAGTCCAGCCTCTCCTCCCACAAGAGTGCAGACCACGAACCCTCTTAATGTAAAATAACTGGCTTGAAAGCCCAAGTGCTTAAACCAGAATTAATACACTTTTAGAATAACAGACACTGAGCCCTCAATCAGCAGTTCTCAACCTAGAAGGATGTAAGCTACCTGTTCTGCCACAACAGTGCAGACCACAAACCCTCTCAGTGCAAAACAACTAACTGGTCCAAAGCCCAAGTGTTTATACCAAAAGGCTTAGAATGAGTTACACCAAGCAGTAATAAATACAATTGAGTATTTTAAGATGATGCAAAAGTAAAAGAAGTAGGTAAAAACACAAGTACAGTAAAAGCAGATGAAAATTTTTTTTTTTTTTTTTTTTTCTGAACAAGTGCTGAGATCAAAGAAACAGATTTGAGTGCTGAAACTAGAAAACTGGCTAGTTATAAGAAAAAAAAACAAGCTAGAAGGCTTCCCTCAAACACAGAAGGGCTTGGGGGCTCAGAAGCCTACAAATAGTCAGTACCACTTAACAAGAAAGGCAGGAAATAAGCTTAATTTTTTTTTTTCTATTTCCCAGATGCTCTCTTTGTACACAGTAGGAGTGCCTGAAATCAGAATATGATCTCACTGCACTCAGTTGAGTGAGCAAATGAGATGGGCCCAGAGGCAGGCTGAGGGGCGGGTACATACTCATATACATTTCCTATGCTGGGCGCTGCTTACACCAGCGCAAGCGCACTCACATATGCTTACTGTTTGTTATATATATTTATTGCCGTTTATTTGTGCTTACTTGTGCCTTATTCATTATGACAGTACCACTTTGATTGAAATGATCTGGTTAAAAATCCCATGCGATACTCAAGTTCACTTTTACATGTTATTATGTCGGTTTTACAGCAGGACAACATTCATTCCACATGGAAAATGATATGTGCTATAGTCGAACTCGAACTGTGAATGCCTCTTCATTAGGTGGATGCTCTAACCACTACACTATTGGTATGCTGCTTCATTTATATGTATACCCGTGGTTCATAGTTATCCGTACACACGCCTCAACACGTCACTAACACAGCAGGCTTCCGTTCTCCAGTTAGGAAAACCGCACCACTACACATGCACCATTCCCTACTGCTCTGGACCCGTCCTGCATGTTGAATCACTCCAAGTATATTTTGACTTCCCAAGCCTATAGTCCTGGCAGATATATATTCGTATGATGGTCAGGGTGTTCATATGGTCATCTGGTTTTAGGCTTGTCCGACTGGGGATCGAGACTGCCCTGTACCCGATTGAATGTCAGACTTACCACGTGGAAAGAGTTAGTTCCACTGTTAGCATCCTACCTGTGGTTAGAGACGCAGGGGGTTTGCTTACCTCTGGCTAGCTTGATATGTCAGCACTAGATAATACGGGTGTTCCGCTGCTGTTTTCCTTCGCATTCATTATGAATGCTTTCTTGTGCCCATGTTCATTCTGTAGATATTTATATATATATATATATATATATATATATATATATATATATATATATATATATATATGTGTGTGTGTGTGTGTGTGTGTACGTACGCATGCATATACATCTACATGATTAATTACTTAGATCATACTGTTGAATGACTGTTATGTCTGCTATGTTTGTGATAACATCAGAGTTAAGTATAACTGCCGTGGCTTAGTGGTAAATCACATTGATTGTGATGTGTAGATGTGTAGGGTCCTGGCGTTGAGCCTGGCTGAGGTGGTTTATTGTGTTGCTGGGCAGAACAATTGCCGTTGGGCAAAGAGTGAGTACAACACTTTTCAGCAGTGGTTTTCTGTGTAACCTTCATTTCCCGTCACGCAAACACCTTCTGCATTCTTACTGTGATACATCACCCCAGTTCACATTTCAATGGTATTATATCGTTATACAGCATACAATTAGCAAGATATGCTCGTATACAGATTACGCATCATAAATGATGCATGCTGCAGTCAAACCGGCAATGTCTGCTCGATAGGCGGATGCTCTAACCACAATACTATTGCTGTGCTGCTTCATTTGCATGTATACCCATGGTTCATAGTTACCAGAACAAACACAGCAAAACATCACAAACACAGCAGTCATCCATTCTTTGGTCAGAAATAAACCACACCACTACACATGCACCACTCCCTACTGCTCTAGACACGTCCCGTATGTTGGCTCACTCCAAGTATATTCAGAAGTCCCAAGCTTATAGTCCTGGGACATACGTTCATGTAATGGTCAGGGTGTTCAATTAGTCTTCCGGTTTTCGGCTCGTCCGAATGGTGATTGGGACTTCTCTGTACCTGTATGAAAGTCAGACTTAGCAAGTGGACAAAGTTAGTTCCACTGTTAGCATCCTACCTGTGGTTGGAAATGCAGGAGGTTTGCTCACCTCTGGACAGCTTGATATGACAGCACTAAATACTACGGAGTTTCCGCTGCTGTTTCTCTTCATATTCATTATGACTGCTATATTGTGACCATGTTCATTCTTCATATCTACACACATATATATATATATATATATATATATATATGTATATATATATATATATATATATATATATATATATATATATACATGTAAATTAGCAGCCCTTGCATGGCTTGGACCCGGGAACAGGAACACCATAGTCACTGGTTTTACCACTAAATCATCCGTGATACATTCCGTATGGATGGTAATTAGGATATATGACTTTACTACAGGCATTCCACAGTACTGGCAACAAATGTGACAGTTGGTGTACATATGTATAGTACATGTTATTGTTCATATGTTTCTGAGAGGCATCTGTATACATTTTCAAGTATACATATTTGTGAATAGGACACATACTTGACAACTTCTTATATGCATGTATCTGTGATGTGTAGCTATGTTGATATAAGTATGTACATTTATAACTATATGACTACATATCTGGAGTTATACATGGCCATATATATGAACAACCGTATACGGGAGGTACCTGTACCGTTTGTATACAGGTTTTGTGTGCATCATTATGACGAGGAACCTGAACAGGGTATAAAATTTGTGGACATGTACTATTTGGAAGATGGCTATGGGGAAGCTTAATGGGAACGTGTGAAAGGTATATATTCCCGATAATGCACTTGGGGAGACGTGCATCATGGTCAGGTGTTTAATCCCGAGTCGTAAGTTCTGCAGGACTGGGTGGAGACTGAGCAGGGTTATGGACAAGTACTGCTAATCTGACTTGTGCCTGGATGCAATGAGGGTGGATATCGTGTTATGCCACAAAGTGTAATCTTGAGAACAGACACTTATCCCTTGAGGGATGTCCAAAAATTGTGGACGACGAACCCCATTCTTCTGGCTATTTGAAAATGTGTTAGGGTTATACATGGATGGGATACCTAGTGTGCAAGCCTGACACTGCCTAGGGTGAGACTGTCTACTAGATGTGGGTAGCAGGCACTATGTGCAAATATGACTTGTCAAGCTAGCAGCCCGAGTATGGGTGGTCTTGGTGGATGTTCAGTAAGGGGGGGGGGGTTAGTGTGCTGTGGAGGGGATGATGGATATTCAATTATGTATCCAGGTATTTTGGGGTTGGATGGCCCAGTTCAGGCCAGACCATTATGTGGGTGTGAGCCGGTAACGTTTCTGTACATGTGTATTGCACATTTTAATGTTCATATGTTTGTGGGATTGTGTTCTGCAGTATGGCCTGTCAGGGTGTATTGTGGATGTGAATATATGTTCTTTGGTTTCCTTAATGATTCACCCACTGCTCCCTCGTACACCTCCAGTCCACCTATTGTACATCCATCCCAGTCTCCCCTTGGTGAATTATTGCATTACTCGTCACCCCCCATATTCCACAAACACACCATCCATCCCTTCTCTGGTTGATGGCCCATGGCACAGACAGCAGTACACATTGAATACTCTACATATCTCTGGCACCAATATGGTAGGTAGACCCGGGTAATACCCATTCATCTTTGGGCCGTTCAGACAAGGACAGCCCAAAGATGAATGGGTATTAACTGGGTCTACCTACCAAGTCATGAAAGATAAGTATTTGCGTGTACCTATGTGTGTGAAGTACAGCATGTGGAAGATCAAATATGCTAGGTTCTTTTGACCATTGGTAGGGTTGCCACCTTTTCAAATGGCCAAAGTGGGACATTTTCGGGACACACATCAGATTTTACAGGCCGACACATACTCACGGGCAGTACAAAGGATATACCTTTACTTTTTTGCCTAAATAAAAGCTTATTCTTGTAGCAGTTTAGTTGCTTATTCTGTTTCTTGTAACATTTAGGTATTTTAGATACAGAAATAAGTATTTTATGCAACTATTACATAAAATATTGGACATAATTATGTCCTACAATTGCAGGACATTTGCCATTTTTAATATTTTTGGTAAGGACACAACTGCCCAGAGAGGGACTGTCCATCACAAAGTGGGACAGCTGGTAACCCTTACCATTGGGCTAGACTTAGCAAAGGGCAGTGGCATGCTAACATGCTGCGTTTCACTTCCACTTGGTATAACAATCAACACTGCAAAGAAATATGGGCACGGGGTTTTAAATGTCATTTGTTCGAGGGACGGGGGCTCAATATTTAGCTATGTGCCTTTGTGTTTCCTTTTTATTTTGGTGTTCTCAGAACTGTCTTGTATGCTTTGCATACATTTCAGTATCCATGGACACTGACAGGCATGATTACTATTAGAGACAGGCTGTACTAGTCAGCATTTTATGTTGCACGTCTGCAGCCAACATGTTCATGCCTCCGTGCAGTACTTAGACATGCCCCCTGCACTCGCGCACATTTCCTGTGCACGTGGATGTTTCGGCAGTGTGCTTTCATTAATATGCATATGGTGCTGCTGCGCAATCTTTACGTCACACGGTCGGCGCAAGGCTAATGCCATCCTTGCACCGAGCTTCATGAATCCGGGGTATAACTTCTGTGAATCTGGATGTCATGCCTTTATGTATGAGCTATGCCACATAGAAGGACTTTTTCAGCACTGTGGACACATGGTGGTCAAACTACAGACTACTATCTGTTATCTGTGTACCTAGATCTCTCACTTCTGAGTACACGCTAAAGGATGTGCAATTAATATTGTAATTTGCAGGGATATTTGACTTTCTAACAGGTATAATTAAATTTTTTTTATTTAGTTTTAGGCCATGGCTCTGCCTGCAATCGTTTGAGTCTGTTCTGAAAGATATCTACATCACTGGTAGATTCACTGATTGTCCCCAATGTGTAGGTATCAGCAAACTTAGTCAGCCATAGGTTTTCTACATTAGCCTTGACTTCAGAGAAGCATATTCTGAACAGGAGTATTCTCAGCAGTGAGCCTTTGGCAAACCATTAGTAACTTGTCTTTTGTTGGATGTGGATTCACTTACTCTAACAAATTGTGTTCTGTCCATTTGCTGTTTGGCTGTTCATTTGGTGATGGAAGGATTCCTGCCCAGTTTTGTGAGTTTATCTATAATACCTAAGTGGGGAATTGTGTCATATGCTTTAGTCAGGTCAAGGTAGGCAGTATGCAGTGTTTTATAGGTTCACAGGTTCATAGGTAGGTACTAGGCCATAGGCCCAAGTGCCTACGTAAGCCTAGCCAACAATGTTCCCTGGCTTACACCACCCAAGAAAGTTATTTTCCTGTGCCACTGTCGAACAGAGACACAGAAGTGATCCCCGGGGTGTATTTCCAATTTCCCATCCACTCATCAAGATTTTTCTTGAAGAGTGCTAATGAAGAACTTTGCTTGACATAGATGGGTAGCCTGTTCAGAGTATGGGAAGTCTCTGGGATAGGAATCTATCCCTCCAGCATGTCCTGTTTATTGTGGTGACAAGGTTTAGGTCCCTAGAGCATGTAGCTCAGAGAGATTGGGATTTCTTTTAAGTGTAGCATGTCCAACAGCTCTGGATTTGACATAGCTTTTTATGTTAGGCAGAGATCACCTTGGAGTAGGCGATATGCTACGGAATAAAGCTGGAGTTTTTTGAGACAGTCAGTGTAGGGCATCTGTTTGAGGCCAGTAGTCTTCTTTGTGAGGTACTTCTGTGGCCTTTCCAGCTGCTGCAGATGTCTTGTGAGGTACATTCCAAAAGGGGTGTTGTAATCTATAATGGGTCTAATGAGTGTCAAGTAGAGGGGAATAATTACCTCTTTTTTCCTGGATGAGAACCCTTTTATGGTGAGGTGTGCCATGTAGAAGGACTTCCTGACTACTGTGGTGATGTGACTATCAAAGGAGAGACTACTGTCCACCTGGGTCCCAAGGTCTCTTATCACACATTTGGTGTTAAGTAGATTGCAGTCTATGTGGTAGTTCATGGGTACAGAGTTTTTACCAAAGGAGATGACACTGCACGTTTTGGCATTGAGCTTGAGGCCATGGCTCTGACACCAGGCATCTGTCTCAGTGAGGTCCTTCTGTAGGATGTCCACATCATTTGGGGACTTGACTATGGCTTCTAGTTTGCAGTCATCATCATTTTACCTCATTTATGGCCCCACTGACTTTCTCAAAGAAGTCCACCAGATTCAGCAGGCATGACATGCCCTTGAGAAAGCCACCCTGAGTTGGGTCCAATAGTTGTGTTGTTATTTATCAAATCTATGATTATTCTTTCCATGGCCTTGCATAAAAGACTAGTGAAATGTATGGATCTGTAATTACCCAGGCCTGTTGATGGTCCCCTTTATGCAGAGAGATGGCTGCTGCTGTATTCCACTCCACAGGGACAATGCCAGTCTGGAGCTGTGGTTAAATAGAGATCCTAGTGGGCCTGATAGGTCCTGGTTCTAGCTATTTAAGAGGCATCTTGGGATATTGGTGAGACCCATCAAAGTCATGTTTTTAGCTTTATGGAGTGCGGTGGCAACCTGTTCCTTGGAGATAACTTGTAGAGGTATGGTGGAGGGTATTTTTTTGGCGTAACAGGAGGTGATGAGGAGATGAAATCTGAGCTGAATTTATCAGCCGGCAGACTTGCTATAGTTTCTGGCTGAGGATAGGTAATGCCATCTGCAACTAATTCTGCATAATGTTGGGTGTTGCCCCTAATATTGAGGACATAATTGAAAAATGCCTTATGGCTATCCTTAGCTTGGGAGGCTAAGGGTTAAACTTCATTATTTAACAACATACATAGTTTTGTGTTCTGTAATGTTCTTTTTTTTTTTTTTGTGAGTGTTTTCTTTAAAACATAAGGTCTTGTAAAATGTAACATACGTTCTAATGTTGACAAGATAAAACTGTATAAAAGATCAACCTATCAAACATCAGTGGGTGCATGTATCACAAAAGATGCAAATAGACATTTAAAAGAAGTTGTAATTTAATAGGTGGGAAGAATAACTTATTATCATAATGGTGGCACTTTCCATATTATCTTAGAATGTGAATGGTCAGGAAGATTTAGACAAAAAGGGAAAGCATATTTAATTGTATTAAGAAATGCAGAGTACAAATAATGCTATAGGAGACACATTTGGAAAACACTGAGCATGGAAATTTAGTAAAAAAAAAAGGATTTCAGGATGGATATTCTGCAGAATATCAGGAACAAATGAAATCAAGAGAGGAGCTCCGATAGTGATAGAGGAGGGAAAAAAATAATTATGGCAGATTTGTGGCAGTAAAGGGCTACTGGCAAGGCATGAGGATTGAACTGACATGCATTTATATTCCACCTAAAACTTCTCTTATGGAGTTTAAACAAATTTGGGCAGAAATAATTAGCTTTCAACAGTTACTGCTACTTATAGGTGGGACTAGAATTTGATTTACAACAACAAGGATGCATCTGTGGGACCTAAAAGGGAAAATATAACAAAAGACGGTATATTTCTGAAGAAATGCATGAAGATATTTGGTATAGAAGATGTGAATTCAGTAGTATGCACTGACAGAATTTGCATATTATTATTCCCCAAGGTACAATAACTGGCTTGACTAGACAGAAACTATATTACACAGGAACAAGAGCATTTAATTGAGAATTTTGATACACATCCAATAACTATTTCAGTTCATGCACCAGTAATAACTATGATGCAAATACAGGGTAATGAAGTAGAAATCAGACACTGGCACTTCCCACCAACTTGTTTAAAGAGAAGAAATTAAAGATTAGGTAGTATAAATTATTCATGCATTATTAGGGAAGTTAGACATTTCTTCAGAAGTTAAAGCTAGTGAGCTGGCTTAAAATGAAAGCAACGTTTAAAATTAGGGTAGAAATAAAAGAAGATATATGGTTAAGAAGTAACTAGAATTATTCAGAGGGGCTAACAGAGGTTAAAGTATGTCAGAGTAAGGGGATCATAGGATAATAAGATCATAGGAGGTTACTAGGACATCAACCCGGAGGTCATTTCAAGCCAAGCCATTTCATCCCACTGTAATATCATAGATACTGTAGTCAATACCCAGGATAGTATTTAGTAATTACTGCCCATGTCCAGGAGGGTTGTGGGCACAATCATAAGAATTTACGGTGCCCCATCTACTCATCCAAGTTCCTTTTGAACAGTGTCATAGAGGTGCTCTGTTTCACGTGGACTGGCAGCCCGTTACAAAGATATGGCAGTTGCTGGGAGACAAATCTGTGCCTCCAGCATGTTCTGTTCAAGTCACAGGCCATATTTAAGTCCCTAGATCAGGTAGCTCTGGTTCTGTTTGATTTATGAGCAATCTTACAGAACAAGAAGAGGCACAATTGCAGAGTGTTAAAGATTAAATAAGGGGGCATCTGGTTAATATGCAAGAGTTTAGAAAGATTTAGACAAGATAAAGTAGAATGGATTGCTCCCAAACTTAGGGAGCCGATAACAGAAAAATAACCAGAGATCCTGTAGAGGTATTATAGATATTTCAGAAATTTTATGAAAGTCTGTATAAAGCAGAGATGTGGGAAATTGAGGAAATGCACAAATGGAAATATTTATGGAATACTTAAATATGACAAGATCAGAGGTAGATGAGGCTCAACAATTAACAATTAACACAGGAGGAGATGAGATAAACACAGAGATGTATAATCAATGTAAAGGAACATCTCCAGGAATAGATAGTATCCCAGTGGAAGTTTATAAGCTTAGGATGGATGAAAGTGATAATGACCTATAAACTTTTAACAGTATTAAAAAACGGTACAGAGAATAAAGGAACAGTCCAGATCAAACCACTTTAGCTAACAGATCAGGAGACTCTCTCTCTGATACCCTCCATATGGGAGGAATAAAGACATCTTGTTGATGTTTGTAGTAGCGTATTCAGTCTCTAGATGTGTACATATCTAAACAGTAACTGGCATGGATTTGAACGTTTTTTTTTTTTAACCTCATGATGAGCACAAACTTAACTTTCAGTTATTTCAAATGTGTTTTCCTTTTTTTCTGCTACAGATTTTGGACTTGGGATTTTCTTTTGGTTGTTAGAGTGAGAAAAGGTGGCCAAACTCTAGCCTTCCCAGTTTGATTGACAGCCCACTCCTATACTGATTACATCAGCCTGTTACATCATCTTATCCCAGCCTGGGCCCCATGGCACAACCCCCCTCTCTCAGGAGCCTGGTTAACTGTCTTTCTACCTGATGCCTCCCAGTTTCCAACCCTTTATCTAGCCAGACACAGAGCTATCTAGCCCTCTTTTGCACTGACTTCACCACCTGGTTAGAGGAATAATCTGAACAGAAGGGTCCTCAGTAACTTCTAGACTCTGGAAGAAGCATGACAGTGAGGACCCCAGAATGGAGTGCCTTAAAATCATGCCCTGGGACCAACAGCATTCCACCTCTCACTGCAGCTACCCCACAGAAACCTGGTATAAATACTGTAGACACTGGACCTTCATTTAACAACATTTCTATAATCTGCAGTACAATACAAATTGTTCCAAAGCACCACTCCACACTGCTATATTCCTTCCACCACAGGTACAGTCTGCCTATGCTCAAAGAGGATCTGAGGTGTTTATGTTTATTAAAAGTTTTTGCATACTCTGCAGTTCACCACTTGGTGGATTTTTATTCCATGGACACAGTAAGTCTGCACAAAAGGTTCTGAGGTCTCGAACTTTACTTTCATTTTTCTCCCAACTTCTGCACATCCATGAGCGCTGTAAAAATGAGAACTGTGACTTGTTTTCACTGTAAGCTATTTTTCTGGATGCATGTATTGTTCAAAAATGGGAATCACCTAGTGTAGCTTTAAGTGACTACCTCCCCTGCATATAAAAAGGACCGTCTACAACAGGAGGAAGAATAGGGACTGTCACATTAATCATGTATATGTAAGGGGGACTGGTCACATTAATCATGTATATGTAAGGGGACCTGGTCACATTAATCATGTATATGTAAGAGGGACTGGTCACATTAATCATGCATATGTAAGGGGGACTGGTCACATTAATCATGTATATGTAATGGGGACTGGTCACATTAATCATGTGTATGTAAGGGGGACTGGTTGCATTAATCATGTATATGTAAGGGGGACTGGTCACATTAATCATGTATATGTAAGGGGGACCGGTCACATTAATCATGTATATGTAAGGGGGACCGGTCACATTAATCATGTATATGTAAGGGGGAGCGGTCACATTAATCATGTATATGTAAGGGGACCTGGTCACATTAATCATGTATATGTAAGGGAGACTAGTCAAATTAATCATGTATATGTAAGGGGGACTGGTCACATTAATCATGTATATGTAAGGGGGGCCGGTCACATTAATCATGTATATGTAAGGGGGGCCGGTCACATTAATCATGTATATGTAAGGAGGTCTGGTCACATTAATCATGTATATGTAAGTGGGACTGGTCACATTAATCATGTATATGTAAGGGGGACTGGTCACATTAATCATGTATATGTAAGGGGGACCGGTCACATTAATCATGTGTATGTAAGGGGGACTGTCACATTAATCATATATATGTAAGTAGGTCTGGTCACATTAGTCATGTATATGTAAGGGAGACTGATCACATTAATCATGTATATGTAAGGGGGACTGGTCACATTAATCATGTATATGTAAGGGGGACTGGTCACATTAATCATATGTATGTAAGGGAGACTGGTCACATTAATCATGTATATGTAAGGGGACTGGTCACATTAATCATGTATATGTAAGGGGGACTGGTCACATTAATCATGTATATGTAAGGGGGACCAGTCACATTAATCATGTATATGTAAGGGGGACTGGTCACATTAATCATGTATATGTAAGGAGGTCTGGTCACATTAATCATGTATATGTAAGGGGGACCAGTCACATTAATCATGTATATGTAAGGGGGGCCGGTCACATTAATCATGTATATGTAAGGGGGACTGTCACATTAATCATATATATGTAAGTAGGTCTGGTCACATTAGTCATGTATATGTAAGGGAGACTGATCACATTAATCATGTATATGTAAGGGGGACTGGTCACATTAATCATGTATATGTAAGGGGACTGGTCACGTTAATCATGTATATGTAAGGGGGACTGGTCACATTAATCATGTATATGTAAGGGGGACTGGTCACATTAATCATGTACATGAGCCTCTCATAAGCAGGTATTGTAAACCTTATTTTGTTATACAAGAGAATGTTAACCATTCATATTGTATGTCAGGAGATAATTAACCCTGTAAAAGTGGGCACAGCCTCTCATATTACATGTGATAGACCAGAAAAAGTTCTGTAATAAAGCTTTCATATTTGGCTTCAAGGATTATGAGCCCCACTGATGCAGACACAGCGTCTAATTTTACATCTGTTACAAAACAGACTAATAAAGTCTGGTGATATCCTCATAAAAGCAGGCATTTTCACTGATCAATATGTAAACCACTCTGTTAGATGGACCTGATGAAGCTTAGGTGAAAGTGTTTCCTTAAATATAGTTCTGTAGTTGTAGCTAATAGTGTGTTGTCATGTTTTGCTTGTTAGAAGTTAAAATAAAACCGTTTAACTAAAAATGAACTGAATAAACTACTGGAAACTTTGACAAGGTGTCTTTATTCCTCCCACAGGGAGCGTATCAGAGAGAGCGATTCTCCTAGATCTGCTAGCTAAAGTGATTTTATCTAGACTAATCCCTTATACTTTGTTTCGTGTTAGTCCTGTCAGCTGGGGATACCAGACTTCACTCAGGACCTCTGGGTTACCTCTGTTTAGTATTTTAAAAGGTGAAGCAGCACCAAATTCCTGGAAAAAAAGCTGTGATGGCTGTAATACCTAAAGACCTATCAGATTCAGCTTCATATAGGTACATTTCTATTTTAAACCATGATTTTATATATATATATATATATATATATATATATATATATATATCTATATATATATATCTATATATACACACACACACACATATATATATATATATATATATATATAAATAAAAGAATAGCTAAGGTATTATCACAATTGATAGATAAGGATCAGTGTGGTTTTGTGGAGGGAAGGCAAACATTCGATAATAGTGCAGTGGTGCAGTAGTTTGCATTATCAACTCACAGCAATAAGTTCTCTGGTTCAATTCTTGGCTGGAGTGCCTTCTGTGTGGAGCCTGCATATTCTTCATGCATTCATGTGTGTTTCCTCTGGGTGCTCTGGTTTCCTCCTATGTTACAAAGACATGAAACTGGAGTGTTTCTCCATGGGCCTCCACTGAAAATTGGCTCATTCCAAGTCAGACTTTCCCAGTAAATAAATGTTAAATAAATAAAACAAATTAATAGAACAATAATGATCTAGTTGGAAGCATAATATAAGAAAATGCCACTGTTATTGGTGGGTCTTGATGAAGAGGAAGGATTTGACAGAGTAACCTGTAATTTTTTATGTAGGAAATGGAAGCATTTGTATTTCCTGACACAATGTGTCTTCTTTCAGCTTTAGGGGTCACCACAACGGAACTCTGGTCCGCTAATGATTGGCAGTGGATTTTTACAGTTCCGAGTTGCCGGCCCGACGCCCTATTTCCTGATGCAACAATAAGGTTAATTAGGAGGATATATGAGGGATCAAAGACAAAAATCAAAGTGGTTGGGCTCCTAGCTGATAAGTTTTGTATGAGCAGAGGAACTAGGCAGGGGTGTCCTCTTTTTCTTTTATTTGTATTATATTTAGAACCATTTGCAAAGAAAATAAAGGACTGAAAGATTTGAGCATATAATTGCTATGGAATCCAGGAAAAGTTGGTTTTATTTGCTGATGATACTATTTTCTACTAATGAGACCAGAAAAGGACATCTCAGTATGTTCCTGTCATAGTCCATGTTGTCGTGAATGACTTGAGATGTACCTCCCTGGAGTATATGAAGAGAGACATCATTCCTCCCTGGACTGTATGAAGAGAGACATGATTGAGCTCGCTGATTATGTGTCCCAGGCAGGTATGTCCCTAACATTAAACAGCATTCTGCCGTCACCCAGAATGATGCCTCAATACAAACAGAAAATGATTGACTTTAACAATTGGCTTAGTTTCTGGTGTCATTCCAGGTGGATCCAGTACCTGACAGCATGGGAAGATATGATCAACAGACCACGATGCTTTGCCAGAGATGGCCTGCATCTGTCTCACCTGGGCTTCAAGCTTCTGGCAAAGGTTCTTGCTGGCTCCATAGTGCCATTTTAGGAAAAGTGATGAGGTTAAAACTACCAGCATAAAAATTTCAACAAAACACAAATTAAAGGTCATGCTGCTAAACACTAGGAGTCAACTCTCACTTTAACATCACAGCAAAACACAACACCACTATATACCAAACTGAATACACCAAATTGCTAGGAGTGGAAATAGACAATAAACTAAAATTTGACATTCACATATCCATGACCATAAAAAAAGTCCACAAAAAACTAGGAGTGTTATACAGAAATAAGAAACTTCTCACCAAAGCAGCAAAGATTTCAATAGCAAATTCCCACCTTATCTCCACCCTACTTTATGCCTCTCCAATATATACCAACCTAAGGCAATGCAATCTAAACAAGCTAGAGACATGCTACAACAATATCGCCAAATTCGCCACAGAGGCATCCTACCGTAGTCACCACCGTCTCTCACTTGCTGAACTGGGCTGGCTTGAACTCCCTCACCTCCTTCAATGGTATCAGCTATCACTTGCCCACAAACTAGTAAACCATCCACTAAATGTCCCATCCCTCCAGAATCTACTCCAACTCTATCGCACCACCAGACCACTAAGATCCAGCAACAAAAATCACTTGCAGATCACTAAAGCCAATAACTCTGCTGGTGAAGCACTATTCTCTTGCGCCATAGCCAAATTCTTCATCTGTAAATATGTTTGTAATTAATTGCTATGTTAAATTGTTAATCGCTATGTAATCCAATGTAACTACTGTCTGTTTATTTTAACTGTGGAGCTTTTCTCCCAGGGCCTCTGCTGAAAATGGACCTACGTCCAGTCGGACACGCCTGGTCAACAAATGTAAATAAATAAATAAACATGAAACTGCACTCATTGCAAGCATTCTTAACCCTGAAAAATGCTGACATCTGTGCAGTCACAGAAACCTGGTTCAAAGCTGTGGAGAGCACCCCGGCCATACCAGGTTACTCATCCTATCATACATTCATACCCCAAACTGTGGGCAGTAAAGCCAAAGGAGGTGGAATATATATATTAAAGACACACACACCTCAACACTGGTCAAAGAGTATGATGCACATGAGACACTCCAGGTGCAGTTAACCATTAACAAGACCCCTATTCAAATTATAGCTAGCTACCAGCCTGCAAATCTGACTCAAGAAGCCCATTCCACCTATATGGACCTCCTCGAATCTATCAAGATTCAACCCTTTACCCTGATCCTGGGTGACTTTAACTACCCAAACATAGATTGGAAGAACTACTCATGCCAGAACACAAATTCCCAGAGATTCCTCAAATTTGTCAATGCAAACTCCTTGGAACAGCTAGTTGATACCCCCACAAGAGGTGAAAATATTTTCGACTTAGTGTTAACCAACATGAGTAACTGCTGCAGCATCCCTACAGTATCATCCTCCCTGGTATGATCCGACCATAAAGCAGTCACTTTCAAAGTCTACATCTCCTCCAATCCCCACCTAGCTAGGGTCAGACATAAAAATTTCTCCAAAGCTGATTACAGCCTCCTGAGGGATGGTATAAACAGCTTCACAGCCCCCTCCCCATATGTAGGAACTGGCACCAATATCCAGAATTACACCGAAGCACCATACCTGCATTTATATAGATGCATGGAATCAGGAATACCTGAAAGGACTAAATCATCTTCCGCAAGGAAAAGTAAACCTGTCTGGTGGACATTTTCAATAAATAAACTTTATAACAAAAGGAAAAAATTGCTGTCCAAGACTAAGAAGGAGCAGGTGCCCAATTGGAATGTCTCTTTAGCCTGAACAAGCAAATAAGAGCACTAGTGAAATCCTCCAAAGCAAACTTTGAGTCCAAATTGGCCACATCTACTAGAGTCAGTCATAAGGCCTTCTTCACATATGTCTGCAACCTCAAAGGAAGCACCCAGATCTGTTCAGAAATGGTGGTCAAGAACACTGCATATACAAATGCCGTAGATATAGCAAACCTGCTGAATGACAGATTTAGTGAAAACTTTACCCCTCTGTCCCCCATCAATAAATCAGGACATACCCCCTTCCCCTTATATCTAGGGAACAGGTCATCACTGCTCTCTCAAAGGCAAAAAATACAGCCTCCATGGGACCTGATAACATCCCAGGCTGTATCCTGCATGAACTCGGGCAGGAACTTGCAGCAGCATTAGACACCTTATTCAACCAAAGCCTGAGTACTAGCTTTGTCCCAGCTAAGTGGAAGACAGCCATTGCCATCCCTTTGCACAAAGGTAGGGCATCCACTGATCCGGGAAATTATAGACCCATCAGTCTAACTAGCCTGATCTGCAAGGCCATGGAATGGATTACCATGGACCTCATCAGCAAGGACATTGGCAACCTCCAAACAATCAATCCCATGCAGTTTGGCTTCATCAAGGGGAGATCATGTCTGTTAAATTTGGTTGACTTCTTTGAGACAGTCACCAAAGCCATGGAAAAGGGGAAGATGGTGCACACTGCCTACCTTTACCTGGCCAAAGCCTTCAACACTATTCCCCACTCGGGCATAATAGATAAACTCTCTCAACTAGTCATCAATCTATATGTTACCAGATGGCTGGCAAACTGGCTCACTGATAGAACCCACCTAGTCAAAACAGGGGAAGCCACCTCAATCATTAGATGCATAACAAGTGGCGTGCCCCATTGTTTGGTGTTGGGACCTCTGTTATTTGGGATATACTTTTCTGAGGTACAGGCCAAACCCAGTGGGCTATGGCTGACCAAGTTTGCAGATGATTGTAAGCTGAGTGCTGTTAGTAATTCCCCTAGTGATGTGGACATCCTCCAAGAGGGTCTCACTCAGACAAATGAATGGTGCCAGAAACATGACCTCAAGCTGAATACCAAAAAATACATCATCCACCCCTATGGGGAGAGTGATGTCCCCACAAGTTATCACATTGATAACAATGTCCTAAGCATCCAATCAGTTGTGAAGGATTTGGGTACCCAGGTTGATAGCAACTTGACTTTTGATCACCATGTTGCTTCCATTATACGGAAAGCTTTCTGCATGGCCCACCTTATAAGTAACGGTATCTCATCCAAGGACAAGGAGGTCATAACATGCCTGTATTCTTTCCTTGTAAGGCCCATTACTGAGTACAGTGCCCCTTTCAGCATGTACCTCACAAAGCACATTTAGCAGATAGAGAGACCACAGAGGTTCCTTAGAATCTAGGGCCTCAAACATCTACCATACACAGATAGGCTAAAATCTCTATTATGAAAACACACAAGAGAGGAGAGACAACTAAAAGGTTTTTATTAAATTCTTATTTTGGAAAGTAGAGCTGTTTTCACTGGTCTTTTGTGTGGTTTCAGAATAATTTGCTTTTGGATAGTGGTTATTTAAAATCTCTATTTGTCTACTCAGTTTCATACAGACTCCTCAGAGGTGACATCTGTCTGGCATATAAGGTGATTATGATCCCCTGGAGGGAGGTTAGCATAATGGTTAAAGTGTTTGCCTTGCAGACATAAGGTGCAGGGTTTGATTCTCACATGGGGTAATTGGCTAGGCTTAAAAGAGCCGACAAGGGCAAATAGCCTAGTACTAATCTATGAACCTATGAACCTTGACGGGACTGCTGCATATCTGCAAGTCAAGCTCCACTCGAGTAACCCACACACAAGGCCTCAATCTGGTCTGTGACATCAACAGAACTTGTTGACAGGACAGATTTGTGTCCCAGAGACTCCCCTATCTGTGGAATAGACTCCCTCTCCACGTCAAGCAGAATACCACTTTACCCCTTTTTAAGCTCAACCTGGATAACTGGATGGGAAACAGAAACTACACCCTTGGGATTTCACCCATGTCCTTGCTGGACAGGGAAATCGGGAGCTGACTTGTACAAACATGGGCTAAACTCTTGCCTAGGCTTATAAGAGCCTCAGGGCCAATAGCCTAGTAACCTTCTATGATCATCTGATCCTATGGAACATTCTTGAGACAGTGTCTTTTTTTTAACACGATATAATTAATGAATGTAAAACAAAGGCAATAGCTGTAAACTATGTACCCAGACATGAATTGGTTCATCAATACCCATATTTCTAGGGACATGATAAAGTGAAGTATTTTGGAGTATGGGGTAAAAAGGACATTATTATGGCAACTAAGGATATTTTGAAAGAGACGAAACAAAAGATAATAAAATATCTGAGAACACTGGAAGCTCATGCTTATGGCTATGGACAGCAAGATATAAGCAATGTAAATGTTTTTATTCCCTTTAGTTTTATACACAGGTCAGACATATTTTTATTAACCGGAAAAGAAACTGTGGATAGTAGTTAATAGAGCTGAATGATTTTATCTGGGAGGGGAAGAGGGCAAGGGTCAGGTGGGATAAGCTGACCCTTCCTGTAGAACAAGGAGGTTTAGGATTACCTGATTTTAAGGGATATTTTAGATACACACACACAGTTAAGGCTCTTATATATAATACATGTTGAAAGCTACAATTTAAAGTGAAAAGTGATGATGAAACAGTGGAGAAAATTAATAAATAAAGAAAAAATGGAGTTTGGATGCAGAGGCTTAAGGGGAATAACAACAGAAGAAATAGATACATTTTGGAGAAGTATCTATGAAGATCCCATGGAACATAACAAGGATGCTAAATGGATAGAAGAAGTAAAATAAACTATAAGAAGTTTAAAGATAAAGGATATGAAATAGGATGAAGAAACAGTCAGAGAAATCAAAACAAAGTTAAGAAAAGCCTCTAATTGGAAAACACCAGGCCCAGTTGCAGTACCTAACTTCTGGTTAAAAGTATTAGCATCTTTGCATGAAGACTTAGCCATCAGTAAGAACTATTTAGATGCACACCCTGAATAGACTTGGCTAACAACAAGAAAAACAATGTTCCTAATTAAGAGTGAACCTGAAAGCTGCTTTAAAAATTATAGCCCAATAGCTTGCCTTCCAACTACATATAAATTATACACTGAAATTGATGCCGACAGAGTTTATAGTAATTTAGAAGAAAACTCAATCATGGCAATAGAACAAAAGTATAATAAAAGAAAGTTATGTGGAACAAAGGATTATTTGTCGCTGAATAAAGTGTAAAAAAGGGGAAGAATCTAAGTATGGCATGGATTGACTACAAAAAAGCATTTCATAGTATTCCACATTCATGGATAAAAGAGTGGTTAAAAATGTATAAGATACACCCTACACTGATCGACTACATTACAGTGACCATGAAAGCAAGGCAGACCACTTTGCAGTTAAGACATGATAAAGGACACGTTATTATTCCAGGGATAAAAACCCAAAGGCGGATATTCCACAGTTACTCCGCATTACCTCTGCTATTCTGTTTTACCCTTAACCCATTAAACTGTCTACTTAACAGATTAGGCCATGGCTATAATTTGGCTCCTAGAAAACAACAAAGTGAAAAGACTTCTCATCTTCTCTTTGTCAATGATTTAAAATTGTAGAGATCATCAGATGAGGAACTGAAAGGACAACTGCACATAGTCAACATTTTTTCAGATGATATAAGAATGTCATTTGGTCTTGATAAATGCGCAAAAGCAACCTTTAAAGCAGGAAAACTGCAGCACCAAGAAAACATCAGTTTGGGACAAGAATGTGATGTAAACGAACTTGAGCAGGGTGTGTAAAAATATTTGGGAACTGATGAAGGATCAACAATAAAACATGAGCAAATACAAAAAAAAAAAAAAACTTACAAAGGAAGATTTTGGAAGACTTAAATTAATCCTGAAAATAGCATTGACATCTAGGAACAAAATTCAAGCGAGTTTGCTTTTCCTGTCCTACCTTACAGTTTTGGAGTGATTGATTGGCCCCCAAAACATGTTGGTTACATTAGACAGGAAAACAAGAAGGATGCTTCATGCTCACCAACTGATTTACAAAAATCAGTGCATACCAAGATTATATGTTCCCTGTTCTGAGAGAGGTATGGCCCTCCTTGAAATTGATTACATGCATAGATCTGCAGTCATGGGACTGCACACATATCTGCTGACCTCACAGGATCCAAACATAATGGAAGTTTTGAAACATGAGGAGAATAAATCTAAGATGACTTCCCTGCTTAATCTATCAGAAGCATATCAGCGTCAAGCAGGAATGGAAATCAAACCAGAATTAGATAAAAATCAGGTGGCAACTGACTGTGCCAAAAAACAAAAGGAATATAATTTAAAGGGTCAGATGAGAAGGCAAGAAATGTGGAAAATGCATAACTATAGTTGGAAGTATAGAAAACTTCTGGAAGAACCTCATGTTTATCAGGATCACATGCAGGAATGGTTGAGAGGTGAATTCAAACCAAAGATGAAAGGTTACTATTCATGGCCCAAGATAGTGGACGTTGGTTTACAAAGCCCATTGAACATGTGGGAGAAACAGACAAATGCAGGTTTTGTAAAACAGAATTGGAAACAATTGCACACTTTGATGCTGGTTGTGACACATTAATGGCAGAAGGAATGTATACTTAAAGGTACAATAATGTAGCAAGACTGTTGTACTGGGGATTGTGCAAACATCACGGTACTGAAGTAGTTGAAAAACACTGGAAATATGATCCACAAAGCATCACAGAAAATGATGAAGTCTACATAGCATGGGATCACCCATTACCAACAGTTCAAAGGAGAGATTCAAGAAAACTAGATATAGTGGTTCATGAAAAGAAGGCAAAAGTAGCTTTGATCATTGAAATCACTACACGCAGTAACTACAGTATCTTGCATACAGAGAGACACAAAGTCATAAGATATCAAGATTTGCAGGCAGAAACAAGAGTGATGTGGAAGAAAGATACCCGGACAGTCCCAATAGTAGTAGGAGCAATGAGTCTTATAAAAAAGAATCTACAATCGTATTAAGATATGTTACCAATACATGTAACTCTGTACGAACTGCAGAGGGAGTCATTACTGGGCACATTGTGAGTGCTGCAAAGAGCACTTTTGGCTGACATCAGAGATTGAAACAATACTAATTTCATGAACTTTAATCATACTTTGACTTAATGATGGAGTCCACACCTCTCATGGTATTAGAAACCCAAACGATTTGGAGAAATTCATAAAGTAGCAGTAAGCGTGCTAAGAACCAATCCTTCAAGGGAATAGAAAAAGGAGATTCTGTTGATAGGGATGACTGCTAATAGGGGTACGACTAAACAAGAGGGGGATGGGATTCATTGGAGAAAGCTGGCAAAGGAACCAAGGTATTGGGAACAAATAATTAGAGAGGGAAAGGTAACAGAATATGAAGAGACCAAGAAGACATTTGGACTACAGACTAGAGGTTGCCTCCATATCAGTATTTATATCAAAGTATAGGCAAAGAGAAAGGGCTAGGGGAATCCTTACTGAAAGACACACACTGGTTCAGTGTTTAGATGAATCTAGAACTAAAGCTGCTGTTAGAAAAGGGATAATTAGTAGGGCATGTAAAATACTGCACAATAACTATAGGAATCAATCAGAGAGGTCAGAAAAGATCAAGACGTGAGGTTATATAAGCATTTCACAAAGAAACAACGGGAATATATATGTGTAGCTCCCAAATACGCAACAAAATGTAGATGATTTAGGATTTTTGCCTGGAAGTGTTTTCACAGGTACGTTTATAACCCAAGCAGATTCCAAATAATTTTTCTTCAGGTAGATGGCTATTGTTGGGGGTGTAATGGGGAAGAGGTACCTGAAAGAATGTTTTCAGAGTTTAATGACTTTGTAGACTTTAAAAATTCTATGCAATGTATTCTGTCAAGAACACTGGGTGAGCAGATTAGTGTAACTAAGGAAATTATTTTTTTGAGCTGGGATACAGGATCTGAACTGCCGAGACATCCTAAGACCTTGTTAAGTTTAATTCTGATGGCTGCCAAAAAGTAATTACTAGAAAGTGGAAATCAAAGTCTAAACCAGCCATACTTGAAGTATTGACTGTTGTAACAGAGATAAAAAACAGGAAGTAGGATCTTTGGAAAGGGGGAGCAGTACATTACATTTAAAAATAAAATGGAAGTTAATGGAACAACACATGCAGAAAAAAAGTCATAAGATATCAAGATTTGCAGGCAGAAACAAGAGTGATGTGGAAGAAAGATACCCGGACAGTCCCAATAGTAGTAGGAGCAACGGGTCTTATAAAAAAGAATCTACAATCGTATTAAGATATGTTACCAATGACAAAGATGGCCGCCATTCTGTAGACACTGTACATCTACAGCTCTCCAGATACTCGGAATAAAAATTAACCCTGAGATTATACTACAAGAATTTTTTGTATTAATCGTTGGATATAACTATTCTACTACAATCAAACATTGCCTGAGATGTAAAAGAACAGAAGGAAACTTATTAAATTCACAGGATTAGAGCTGATTGTCTGCCTGACTCTGAAAAGAGTAGTAAACAAAAGATCTGTCTGATTTCTGTTTCACGATGTCAAAAGAGGAAAAAATCATGGAAACAACAACAACTAAAACCAAATTATCAGCACTGCAGTCACCAGAAAAAGATTCAACAATCAAAAGACAGAAAACTGTAAAACAACAAGAACTTTTAAAAGCTGGAATGACAAATAAACCGGATCAGCTGGCTAACATGGAAGACATCAAAACTGCTTTGCTGCCCATACAAGAAGCTTTAAAAGAACTTTCAAACTAGGTACTTTCTTTTGGTGCCACATGCAGTCAAATTCTTGAAAAGATGGATAAATCAGAAGCTAGGATATCCGAAAATGAGGACAGAATAACATTGCTTACAAAAAAAACAGACATTCATGACCTGGATATTCAATCTATGCAAAACAAGATTCTGGACTTGGAGGCAAGATCCAGAAGGAACAACATAATTATCAGAGGAATTCCTGAAACTATTCAATATAATGATCTAATGTCTACCATTATACAAATACTTGAAATATTGTTCAAAGACTCTGATATGGCTAAGCAAATTGTTATAGAAAGAGCCCTTAAAGCTCTCAGGGAAACACAAGCCTCAAATATTCCCAGACCGGTTTATGTCAAAATTCTCAATTACCAAGATGTACATAAAATAATTCTAACTGTTAAAAAGAATGGAGGTTATGTTATGTGGCAAAATAATAGAGTTTCTATGGGACAGGATTTACCATTGCAAATAAGGCAAGCCAGACAAGCATTAGCTCCATACTGCAAGTTCCTTATTAAAAAAAATATTAAATTCCAGATGAAATACCCTAATACATTAATTTTTACAGTTGATGGATCCAAATATTCCATTTCTACAAAAAAAGAAGCAAAACTTACCTTTTTGAAGATTTTCAAATCCCTCCCAACTTCGGAAGCTTAACTGGAACATTCAGTGTGTTTACAGCAACGTGGATACTGGGATTCCATGTCTACTATACCTCGAGGCTCCAAAATCCTTTGTTTGTTTTTCTTCTTCACCAGACCCCTTGGTTAATAATTAACTAGCTTTTTTTTGCAGGTCCAGCTTGTTTACGAAGATTCCACGAACTTGTACAGCTTCTACGAACTGTGTTCCCTCGTGAGGCAACAGGAAGTCCTTTAGATGCTGCTGAGGGTCCGCTTTCATTGTGGCACATCCGGAAGTCCGTCTGTGTAATGGTTCCCCCTTCGCGAATTCGAAAACAGGATTTCATGACCAGGAAGTAGATAGAGCTTTGTGGAAGCAGGGGAACCTACTGGGAACGAAAAACGAGGCTTCGTGGACTTTTAATGTGTGTTTCAACTTTTATTTCTGTAAAAGGGAATGTGAATTCATTCAGGTAGGATTTAAACTGAATATTAATGTAGTGGTTAAAATGTGTCATTTAACTAATATGGTAGAAGTAACATAAAGTTATAGTTATTCTATTTTCCTAGGTAGTTTGCCTGAATGTGGATGTGCCAATAATATTGTACTGTACTGCAATATTTATTCTCCTGCTTTTAGATTGTGTTTTAATACTGTAAATAGTTAGATACAAAGGGGTTTTAATACGGGGATAGTAAGTAAATTAAAAGCACATAATATATCCTGGTATTCATAGGGAAATGGAAGGTTATTTTTCTGATGTGGTTCTGAATGTTTTGTGAACTGTGCTATTTAGATATTGTTTATATATTTAAATATAGTATCTGCTAAGAATAGTTAATGCTATTTGTATTCACCAATGCTGCTGTCATCACAATGTTAAATACATTAGATTAGATAAACAATGTCAAATTTAATGCTTTAAATATAAATTAAACATAGTGTATTATCATGAAGTTAATAACATTACTGTTTAATAGGAGAACTGTAATATATCTGTTTAGGTTAGATTTAAATAAGATAATTAGATATTCTAGGGTAATATAACCAAATTATAGAACTAATAATATATGTGAACTATTAGAGAGGTAGAATAGTAAATTTGCATGTAAGGAATATCATTTGTGTTAACTAAATAATGTGGTCAAGAGCTGTAGATAGATACCAGTGTTTAGTAGGGAATGTTTTGGTTAGGTTTTGTAGAGTTAGATGTAGTTATTATAGGTTTGTTGCATGTTTTTAGTGTGTTATTTTGTAAGATAAATAACAGATATTTAGTAATGATGTGTACCAACAGAAGTTTATACAGTGTAAAAAAACTATGTTTGTCCTGGTCCAGGGGAATAGTGGATAGGCACTGGTTAGGGATAGGACATCAAGATTGCTTCCAGATATTACATACTGTGCTAATACATCTGAATCTAGTATCGTTTTGCAATTTTAAAATATACTTTAAAGTTTTAAAAATCTTAGTATGTGGATAATAGACTCATGGAATGTTAAAGGCTTCCAGAACTTGAAAAAAAGGAAATTATTTTTTCATTTACTCCTCCAGTCAAAAGCATGTTTTATTTTGTTACAAGAAACCCACTTGACTAACGATCAATGGACTGCCCTTAAAAATAAGAAATGGATTAGAGAGGTGATAGCTTCGGAAGGGACAACTAATAGTGCAAGGGTGGCGATTATTATTAAAAGTCAGTACCAAGAGAAAATCCTAGATTTTAGAATGGACAAAGAGGGAAGATGGTGTTATGTGATTCTCATATCCAAACTTTACGATAAACCGGTGATACTTCTTAACATATATGCCCCATGTACCAATCAACAAATTTTCATAACATCACTTTATTTTATCCTGAATCAATATAATAATTACTATATAATAATTGGAGGTGACTGGAATACATACCAAGACCCTAAGTTAGATAAATCAAGCTCTCATAGGTCCTTTAATAACCAAGCAGTGATAGCATTACAGGAAATTAAAACAGATTTTAAATTATATGATCCATTTAAATATAATAAGAATCAAATGAACGCTAATAACTTTGCATTTTATTCAAGTTGTCATAAAATGTGGTCCAGGATCGACTTTTTCCTAATTTCAGATGCACTAATGTTTTTGGATCCCTATATATACATACAAGCTCGACATTTGTCGGATCATTCTAGGATCACATTAACTTTCAATAAGGACACTAGTCATAAGATACGCTTTAGAGGTTATAATTGGACATTAAATCCATATCTATTGCATAAAGAAGATGTAATAAAAGAAGCTCAGGAATTCTTTAATCAATTACTAGCTAATCTTTCGGAACACCGTCATCCGTCTGACATAGAATGGGCAACTACCAAAGCACAAAGTAGAGGAATGTTTCTCCAAAAGACTGCTTATTATAAGAAATTACAAGTGAGAGACATACAAGAATAGGAAACTAAAATTAAATTACTAGATCAGGATCTAATTGGGAATTATAGTAAACAAACTGAAACGGAGTTATTAAAATGTCAGAAGGACCTTTTTTTACTACATAACAGTAAATTATCATTTTATGAGCAGAAAATGCTGGTAAAATACACCAATCACATACAGACCCCGTCAAAAGCACAAGCTCGTATTATTAATCAATCGAAAATACCTTCTTAAATCTCTGAAATATACTTTAATAATAAAACATATACCAATACTGAAGATATCATGAAGGTATTTGAACTAATATTTTCACAAGTATATGGTGAACAACAGGAAGTAAATATAAATAAGAGTAATAATGATTTTCTCCAGAAAATTATCTTTCCGAAGATTGGTGACGAGCTTCATATGAACTTAATTAAACCATTTTCTTCAGAGGAGATAACTGATGCAATTAAGAAGTTGAAGCCATATAAAGCTCCGGGACCGGATGGATTGACCACAGAATTCTATAAAACTTTTAGTGATATATTGGGGAAAATACTTCCACAGGTATTTAACTATATAACTAACAATAAAACTACTGACCCACACTTTAATGCTTCGAAAACTATTCTTATACCGAAAGAGAATACTGATTTACATAACCCGGATAATTATAGACCTATTTCACTTTTGAATATAGATATGAAAATTATGACATCGATTTTGGCTAATAGATTGAAGAAGGTAATTAACCTGATAATATCAGATGAACAAGCCGGTTTTATAAATGGCAGACAAACTACAGATAATACGTTATCACTACATACACTGATTTCTTATGCCACTCACAGGAACTGTAATGCATATGCACTCATAATTGACGCACAAAAAGCTTTTGATAGAGTGAACTTAGAATGTTTGTTTGATACTTTAGCATGTTTTAATATACCACAAGAATTCATTTTAACTTTAAAAAAAACTATATAATAATCCTTATACAAATCTAGTTATTAATAGGAATCTCTCAAAAAGAATTCAGATTAAGAATGGTACCCGCCAAGGATGTCCGTTATCTCCTATATTATTCAATTTATATTTAGAACCATTATTTTTACATATCAAACAAAATATTTATCACAATGCTCCAATAATTTATGGTACGAAGATTTCCATGGCTGCTTTTGCGGACGATTTGAATATTTATTGCACAACACCTGTTTCAGATATTAAGAAAATATTAAAAGCTGTGGAAGACTTTGCAAAAATATCTAATTACAAAATAAATTAAAAAAAACCAAGGTATTCCCATTAAAGACGCCTACACTCTTCTCGCTTTTGCTATTGGTAGGGCAGGTAAAATCCGAGGAAAAAATAAAATATTTAGGGGTTGTTTTTTCAACAGATAATAGAGACTTTTATGTAAATAATGTTAAGTTAATTTGGGAACAGATAGTATCTGATTTAAAAAGATGGGATAATTTGAAATTACCAATAATGGCAAAGACCTCAATTATTAAAATGAACATACTTCCCAGAATACTATATACCTTTAGAGCTACTCAAGTTCAAATATCCAGGAAATTCTTCAAACAACTTCATACAGAATTAGCTAGATTTGTATGGGAACCTAGGAAAGTTAGGATATCTTATGACAAACTGATGACTCCGAAAAATAGGGGGGGGTTGGAACTACCAAATTTTGAAACATATTATTTAATAATAAACGCTAATAGAATTCTAAGAATAGTTAACTTTGATAAGATCAATTCGAAATGGGCTCCTAAGTGGTTGATTCTAAATCATAAACATGTTGCTGGTCTGGGTATTAATTATAAGGCATTACCTTTTTTAAATAAAGATACCCTTAAAATGTACGTTTTGATGGAGCATATCAAAATATATATAATATCAGTACAAAGTCTGTTCAACTCACTAAATCTTTTACAATATATGATGATTTTTCAACCATTTCACAAAAATCCGAATTTGAAAATTGGTGATCAGTTGATAGACCTTAAGAAATTCCCACTTATAAGTAATTTAACCATACTTGATTTATATTCCTTTCTAGGAATCTCAATGCATAACATACTAAGAGAGATGGATCTCCCTAACTCGTATTTAATTATAATAAGACAGTTAAAGGACTTATCAATAAGCTATTTTAGTAATAGGAATTTTAAAATTAAAGAAGAAGATTTAAACATTTGTCTAAACTTATGGCAAACCTTAACACAGGAATGTAAATATATAACAGCGTCATATAGTTTGATGAAAGATGTGAAATACAATAACCAAATACTTTTATCCAAATACTGGAAGGAGAAACTGTTAATGATTGAAGATAGTAAAATAGTGAGAGCAATTAACTTAACCTTAAAATCAGTGTCCCTTCAAAAGTTATTATTTACTCAGTTGATGATATTTAATAATGCCTATTATACTGCCTCACTTTACATAAATTTAACTCAAAAAACTCACCCAAATGCCCATATTGTATAGATCAAATGACTGACCTTTTACACATGTTCTGGAGTTGTAAATGTATTTTTAAACTCTGGAATTCTTTGAAATTCCAACTACAAAAAATGGGATATCAACAGTCTACACTTTCTTGGGAGTTTATGATTCTGCATATTCCACCAACTAATTTGGATAGATCCCAAAGGATTATACTCAGAATATCTTTTTGTTAATGAAGCTATATATAGCTACAAATTGGTTGAACCCATCCCAGACTTCATAGGAAAATTTCAAGAGTGTAGCAATAAAACATATCTTAGCACATAAATTATTAATTAGTGATCATAAGAAAAGTATAAATAATACAAAAATATGGGAGCAAATCTTTAATATTGTCTTAGCTTAAGGTTCCATTCCACTTTTCTCCGGGAAGTACAGACTAACTATGGAGTTGTCTATAGATAAGTCTTACACTGATACTAGATTTTTATTCTTTTTTTTTTTCTCTGTAATATCTATTTAGAAGTGTATAGTTATGTATAATGACTCTATGTAACTGTTGGAAGCATTCATGTATATATTGTAAATAGGTTGTAGTATTGTATTAACATTTAGGAAAAAAAAAAAGAGAGAAATAAAGAATTATTATTGAAAAAAAAAAAGATATGTTACCAATACATGTAACTCTGTACGAACTGCAGAGGGAGTCATTACTGGGCACATTGTGAGTGCTGCAAAGAGCACTTTTGGCTGACATCAGAGATTGAAACAATACTAATTTCATGAACTTTAATCATACTTTGACTTAGAAATGGAGTCCACACCTCTCATGGTATTAGAAACCCAAACGATTTGGAGAAATTAAAATATTATATTCATAAAGTAGCAGAAAGCGCTAAGAACCAATCCAACAAGGGAATAGAAAAAGGAGATTCTGTTGATAGGGATGACTGCAATTAGGGGTACGACTAAACAAGAGGGGGATGGGATTCATTGGAGAAAGCTGGCAAAGGAACCAAGGTATTGGGAACAAATAATTAGAGAGGGAAAGGTAACAGAATATGAAGAGACCAAGAAGACATTTGGACTACAGACTAGAGGTTGCCTCCGTATCAGTATTTATATCAAGGTATAGGCAAAGAGAAAGGGCTAGGGGAATCCTTACTGAAAGACACACACTGGTTCAGTGTTTAGATGAATCTAGAACTAAAGCTGCTGTTAGAAAAGGGATAATTAGTAGGGCATGTAAAATACTGCACAATAACTATAGGAATCAATCAGAGAGGTCAGAAAAGATCAAGACGTGAGGTTATATAAGCATTTCACAAAGAAACAACGGGAATATATATGTGTAGCTCCCAAATACGCAACAAAATGTAGATGATTTAGGATTTTTGCCTGGAAGTGTTTGCACAGGTACGTTTATAACCCAAGCAGATTCCAAATAATTTTTCTTCAGGTAGATAGCTATTGTTGGGGGTGCAATGGCAAAGGAAGAGGTACCTGAAAGAATGTTTTCAGAGTTTAATGACTTTGTAGACTTTAAAAATTCCATGCAATGTATTCTGTCAGGAACACTGGGTGAGCAAATCAGTGTAACTAAGGAAATTATTTTTTTGAGCTGGGATACAGGATCTGAACTGCCGAGACATCCTAAGACCTTGTTAAGTTTAATTCTGATGGCTGCCAAAAAGTAATTACTAGAAAGTGGAAATCAAAGTCTAAACCAGCCATACTTGAAGTATTGACTGTTGTAACAGAGATAAAAAACAGGAAGTGGGATCTTTGGAAAGGGGGAGCAGTACATTACATTTAAAAATAAAATGGAAGTTAATGGAACAACACATGCAGAAAAAAATATTTTTGAGAAGGAATGATGTTTAAGAGAAGGCAGGAGTTGAACAACTTATGCAATGTTGGACTGAATATATTTTATAGAGTAACATGTGATGTGTAATGTTTGTAAATGTAAACTTGTTAATATGGTTTGATTACTTTCTGCCTATGTCACAAGTGGTAATTCATTAAAGGTGTTTTTAAAAAAAATGTACCATAGCTGATCTTTCACTTAGCATTCTTCTGTCTCTTACCTTTGCCCATATTCTGTTATCAGTCCCTGGTATGAAGGCGGTGTCTGATCTGCAGTCCAAACTTCTGCTTGGCTTCATACAACTCACTTAATATTCCCGCCCTAGTTATTTGGTACCAGTGTCTTGGTTCCTTTGCTGATTTTCTCCAGTAAATTCCAGCTTCATCTTATCTTTTTTTCTGCACCCTTACTTGCAATCATCCCTTTTGGTAAAACCTCCTTTCTCCATTCTGATGTTGGCTTGCTTCTTAGAATAATTTCGACTACATTATGAATATTATGCCCTTGATCAGATCACCGCGGCAGTATTCCAGTACTAATGGGTTATCTCGCTGAGGAGTCTTGATTTCCATCTGGCGAATCAAAGTTATAAACCTTCAGCATGCTCACAAGTCAGACATACGACTTCAGCTCATGGACATACAAGCACAAGACATTGACATAGGCTGTCCCGCTGCCAGCCCGAATGCAGGACCTTCACTCCCGTCAGTCTGCTCTCTCAACTGGTGTTGATGCTCCCATTCCCCAGACTTAGTTAGATAATTACCCACTTAGTTAGATAATTACCCCATTGAGGAACCTTCTTTTTTCTTGACTATTTTTGAAAAACATTGTTAATTAATGCCAGTAAAGAGAGAGAAGTGTGATTGTAGTAGGCAGACCCCTTATAATAACCTTCTCTTCTTGAGTTTATAATGTGTAGGCACTAAAAACAATTACAGAAATTATATCTGCCAATTGTTTGTTCATAAACTCTTCATAGCAAGCTTTATTCCCTAAATATTTATTTAGAGATCCAATATGTAAAGTTCCTCATGCAATCAAAAATGGCAGAACCTTTGGCCTAGGACATCCTGCTTGCACCTAAGAAGTTCAAAAAAGCTAAACCTGGACTTTCTACTGCCCAGTCTGCTTTGCACATTCCTATTGAGACGCAGCAGGAATTAGCGGTGTGTCCAACTCTTTCACAGATACCCACTACTAACACACTGTAGGTGACAGGTATGGTGTCTGACTCCTGCACATCAGATATGAGTGAATGTGCCACTACAGTAGAGACAGGTGAAACTAGGCATACCTAAAATCCTTGTTAGGGAAGTGGTACTTGGCACTTTGACTGAGGTCCATCAGGGTTATGAACCAACACGCTTTGTTAGGGCTGACATCACTCCTAAGAAAAAGAAATAAAAAACAAGCATGTTTCTTCCACTCAGATGCCTCAAGAGAAGGAATGACTTGAATTCTCACAGGACCTAAACAAGGCAATTTTATCTTTAAAACCACTTTCCTTCCTTTGTCTGTACTCCTTTACAATCCCCCCCCCAGCAGAGGAGGAAGAATTCCTTAACATACTCATCACAAATTCATTCCCCTTAACAGCTTGGCGCCTGGTGATGATGACACTTTATCCACTGACTCCCCCAGTTGAAGAAATTTCCTTTTGGAACTCCTTAAAATGATGCAACATTTTGAGTGAGAATCCAAACAAGTTAGTGACATCCAAAAAACATACTACAGACATGCAGAAATGGGCAGGACACAACGCTGGAAGAGATTTCAAGAGAAGCCTAATAGGAATCAAAGTCTGGAAAAAAAACTTTTTCGAGACAAATCAGCATCTGCATTTCTTCTTCTCCTTTCCCACCAGTCCAAATACTCCCTTCCACAAAAAACTCACTCTGCCCCCCCACCCCCATCCCAGCCAGGGCATTCATCACTACAGAGAAGCAGGTATTATCTATCATTAAACATGATTAACAAATGTCTTCATAGGAACTACCCTAAATGAAAGGGATTCCTCCATCACTCCAATCAGGTTCATCTCATTCCCCCTCTCTTACAGGAACTTGCCCATGGCACCATAGAACCAGTGCCCAATGTATAACTAGGAAAACTATTTTATTCAAGACTCTTCCTGGTTCCCAGAAAATATGATACTTGGAAACCCATTTTGGATCTAGCTCATCTCAACACCTTCCTGGAAGTACCATCTTTCAAGATGGTCTCCCTGCAAATTCTTCATTTCATCCTTCCTCAGGCTTTTTATGTCTGACTAGACTTGAAGGATGCACACCTGCAGATCCCTATTCATCCTTTCCTGCTTGGAATTCCTCAGATATTTTGCTTCTTCATCATACTTTTAGTTCTCTGGTTTACTCTTTGGCTTATCTACCACCTCCCAGAGTTTTCATAAATTGTGTTGCTCCAGCAGCTGCCGCTCTACAGGACCCAGGGAATACAGATATTCCTATACATGTTTGATCTCCTTATCTAGGCTTCCTTCCAGGACACACTTTGACTGCATCTCAGTTTCACTATCTTGCTTCTGGAAACATTGGGGTTTACCCATGACTCAAGAAGTCTTCTCTGAATCATTCCCAGATCTGGTCTTCTTGAGTTGCTGACAAAATACCCAACTGATGAGTTTTTCTTTGCCAGGAGAAGGTTCTGTTCCTCCCCACCTACTTCCAGTCCCTCCTACTCCTGCATTCCACTTGAAAGAGAAATTCTATGAATGCTGTGTTTACATGGCAGCAACCATCCAATGGTGCCATTTGCCAGATTATACATGAGAAAGATTCAGTAATACATGAAATCCCTTTGATCTCAACATTGTCACCCAATGGACTTCCAAATACCTCTCTTGCCTTTTCTGAAGAAAGAGCTGCAGTGGTGGATTTCACAAATTCAACTCAGTCTGGGCCTTTCCTTCTGCTCAACTACTCTCAACCAGGATCTGCACACAGATGCATCAGATATGGCTTGGGAAGTATGGACAGGCTCTGCAAGAGTTCAAGGCCAGTGGTCTCCTAAGCAGATAAGGGAGCACATCAGTGTCAAGGAAATTAATCTTATTCAAGCCCTTCAGGTGTTTTCCCACCTTTGGAATCCATGGCTTCTTAGGATTTTCTCAGACATGACTACACTAATGTGGTACATCGAAATCTAAGGGGGACCAGATCCTACCAACTGTGCAGGCTACGTCTTCTGGCATGAAATCACACCCTAAAAGCAAATCTGTTCCTACAGGCTGATTACATTCCTTCCAAAGACATGTCCTTGCAGATTCTCTAAACTGAAGACTCTCATGAATGGATGCTAAACAGGGAATTCTTCCTGGAAATAGTTCACATATGGGGTATCTCTCAAATATATTTGTTTACCTCTACTCAAAACAGGCAGCTCAAGCTGTTTTGCCCCACAACCCCTCATTCCCAGGCCTGGAGGACAGACACTATGTGTTTCTGCTGGGGGATACCTTCCTGCCTTTTGTCTCTTTCATCTAATCCCAAAGGTTCTCTTGATAACCCAAAAGAACAAATCAAAAACCTTGCTTGTGACTTCCTTTTGGCCCTAGCAGGATAGGATCCCCCTTATTCTTCATCTGGCTAGGGGCCATCACCACGCTTGCCCTTACAGAAAAACAGATTTCTGCTTCATCCCAAGTTATAGGCTCCCAGAACTGGCTCTGTGAATGACAGAGTTTTAATCCTTTGCAGACACTAGTTTTCAGACCCCATGGGCAAAAATTAGAAAAAAAGGGGTTGTGGATGGATGAATGCTCCAGGAGGCAGGAAAACCTACAGCTAGAAAATCTTACATCTCCAAATGGAAAAATTCTCAGTCTAGTGTATGAAGCCCCCTTTCCGGTGGGAGTTCCTACAATTTCTAATTTGTGTAAGCTAATCAAGACTGGACTAACCTACTCTTCCATCAAGGCACACTTGTCTGCTGTCTCTGCTAGTGAATCCCCCTTACTCTCCTGAGTTGAATTCAAAACAGTTTCTTAGAGGTGTCCTTCACTTGAATGCTTCTAGGAGGGCTGTTTCATCCCCCTGGAGTCTCAACTTTGATTTGGGAAAACTTGCCTCACTGTCTTTTGAACCAGTTACCTCTCCCTATCTAACATTTTGTAGCTGTATAGTTTTACTGGTCACCCTTACTTCCATCAGAAGGGTTTCAGAGCTTCAGGCTTTTATGGCCATCCCCCTCTTCCTTATCTTACATGAGGGTAGGATTTCACTGAGGCTATCCTTTTTCATCTGTAAGGTGGTAAATAAATTGTCACTCAACCAGGCTATACTGTACATTTGCCTACCTTCTTCCAAATTCACAGAACAGAGTAAGAGACTCCTCTACTCCCTGGATGTAAACAGGCCAGTTAGATTCTACTTTAATACAAAAGACAACAGGAAATCAGACCAGGTCTTTGTTTCCCTTAAGGCGACAGGTTGGGCAACTCCATGTCAAAGCAGACAATCTTCAATTGGATCTTAAAATCCATTTCTTTGTTATTTCTTCCATGGCAAGTTCTTATTTTCACCTGTGAAGGCCTATTCCATCAGAGAAGTATTTTCCTCTCTCTTCTTCTGCTTTTCTTCAAAGGCATTGATTTTAAATCTATTCTAGAAGGAATTACCTGGTGTTTGGTTCAGAGCTCCACAAGACACTACAGAGAGGATGCTTTTCCCAGATTAAGGACTTCTTTTGCCAGATTCATCCTTATGTGGTTGATGAACAACCTCTGTCTCTGACCTGTCCACCCCTACACAACGCTTAAGCTTGGGAATCATCCATTAAGTTGTGTCAGAACTTACCATAACAGTATATGTCATACTGATCACTGTTGCAGTACTACATTTCTTCCTCCAACCCTCTTTTGTTTTTTTAACAGCTTTACACCTTGTAGACTGAGGGGGAATAGGTCCCCTATCCTACCCTTCACCAGTCTTGTTATTACCTCTGTTTACTCAGACTTCTCCTGGGTCTCCTGGCTGTAAAACATCTACGGACCTTCTGCTCTTGCATCTGCTTGTATACCCCTACACCTGCGGGCGGAGGTCATACTCAGAATTTATAAGCAGATAGAAGGTTTGTGGTTTGGTATGTTGGCCAGAAGTCAGGTGACCTTGGTGAGATAACCCATTAGTATCGGAGTACTGGGACAGTGATCAGTAAGACATCTACTGTTATGGTAAGCTTTACACAGCTGTACTTTCATGTAGGGTTGTTATTATTCTCCTTAATGACCTGCATCCAAAATCTACTCTCTCCTTATTTGTCAACTACCCTTCCCCCATTTCAATTTTTAGCACATTTCGACTTTGATCTCACTTAACTTTTCTCTTTAAAGGTGTTATGCATATGAGAATTAAATGTGGAGCTCTCTAAAGATGTCTCCCCTTAAAATCAGATAATCCTAAACTTCCGTGGCCTTTTGATCTACGGAGAGAATCAAATTATCCACTTAACATTTTACCTACTTTCACCTCCCAAATAAAGTCCTTCAGCTCTTTATTAATTACCATCCACAGCACTGCTCCTAATATGGCAAACCTTAACTCAAAAAACAGTTAAAGGACTTATCAATAAGCTATTTTAGTAATAGGAATTTTAAAATTAAAGAAGAAGATTTAAACATTTGTCTAAACTTATGGCAAACCTTAACACAGGAATGTAAATATATAACAGCGTCATATAGTTTGATGAAAGATGTGAAATACAATAACCAAATACTTTTATCCAAATACTGGAAGGAGAAACTGTTAATGATTGAAGATAGTAAAATAGTGAGAGCAATTAACTTAACCTTAAAATCAGTGTCCCTTCAAAAGTTATTATTTACTCAGTTGATGATATTTAATAATGCCTATTATACGCGTCTCACTTTACATAAATTTAACTCAAAAAACTCACCCAAATGCCCATATTGTATAGATCAAATGACTGACCTTTTACACATGTTCTGGAGTTGTAAATGTATTTTTAAACTCTGGAATTCTTTGAAATTCCAACTACAAAAAATGGGATATCAACAGTCTACACTTTCTTGGGAGTTTATGATTCTGCATATTCCACCAACTAATTTGGATAGATCCCAAAGGATTATACTCGTAAATATCTTTTTGTTAATGAAGCTATATATAGCTACAAATTGGTTGAACCCATCCCAGACTTCATAGGAAAATTTCAAGAGTGTAGCAATAAAACATATCTTAGCACATAAATTATTAATTAGTGATCATAAGAAAAGTATAAATAATACAAAAATATGGGAGCAAATCTTTAATATTGTCTTAGCTTAAGGTTCCATTCCACTTTTCTCCGGGAAGTACAGACTAACTATGGAGTTGTCTATAGATAAGTCTTACACTGATACTAGATTTTTATTCTTTTTTTTTTTCTCTGTAATATCTATTTAGAAGTGTATAGTTATGTATAATGACTCTATGTAACTGTTGGAAGCATTCATGTATATATTGTAAATAGGTTGTAGTATTGTATTAACATTTAGGAAAAAAAAAAAGAGAGAAATAAAGAATTATTATTGAAAAAAAAAAAGATATGTTACCAATACATGTAACTCTGTACGAACTGCAGAGGGAGTCATTACTGGGCACATTGTGAGTGCTGCAAAGAGCACTTTTGGCTGACATCAGAGATTGAAACAATACTAATTTCATGAACTTTAATCATACTTTGACTTAGAAATGGAGTCCACACCTCTCATGGTATTAGAAACCCAAACGATTTGGAGAAATTAAAAATATTATATTCATAAAGTAGCAGAAAGCGTGCTAAGAACCAATCCAACAAGGGAATAGAAAAAGGAGATTCTGTTGATAGGGATGACTGCAATTAGGGGTACGACTAAACAAGAGGGGGATGGGATTCATTGGAGAAAGCTGGCAAAGGAACCAAGGTATTGGGAACAAATAATTAGAGAGGGAAAGGTAACAGAATATGAAGAGACCAAGAAGACATTTGGACTACAGACTAGAGGTTGCCTCCGTATCAGTATTTATATCAAGGTATAGGCAAAGAGAAAGGGCTAGGGGAATCCTTACTGAAAGACACACACTGGTTCAGTGTTTAGATGAATCTAGAACTAAAGCTGCTGTTAGAAAAGGGATAATTAGTAGGGCATGTAAAATACTGCACAATAACTATAGGAATCAATCAGAGAGGTCAGAAAAGATCAAGACGTGAGGTTATATAAGCATTTCACAAAGAAACAACGGGAATATATATGTGTAGCTCCCAAATACGCAACAAAATGTAGATGATTTAGGATTTTTGCCTGGAAGTGTTTGCACAGGTACGTTTATAACCCAAGCAGATTCCAAATAATTTTTCTTCAGGTAGATAGCTATTGTTGGGGGTGCAATGGCAAAGGAAGAGGTACCTGAAAGAATGTTTTCAGAGTTTAATGACTTTGTAGACTTTAAAAATTCCATGCAATGTATTCTGTCAGGAACACTGGGTGAGCAAATCAGTGTAACTAAGGAAATTATTTTTTTGAGCTGGGATACAGGATCTGAACTGCCGAGACATCCTAAGACCTTGTTAAGTTTAATTCTGATGGCTGCCAAAAAGTAATTACTAGAAAGTGGAAATCAAAGTCTAAACCAGCCATACTTGAAGTATTGACTGTTGTAACAGAGATAAAAACAGGAAGTGGGATCTTTGGAAAGGGGGAGCAGTACATTACATTTAAAAATAAAATGGAAGTTAATGGAACAACACATGCAGAAAAAAATATTTTTGAGAAGGAATGATGTTTAAGAGAAGGCAGGAGTTGAACAACTTATGCAATGTTGGACTGAATATATTTTATAGAGTAACATGTGATGTGTAATGTTTGTAAATGTAAACTTGTTAATATGGTTTGATTACTTTCTGCCTATGTCACAAGTGGTAATTCATTAAAGGTGTTTTTAAAAAAAATGTACCATAGCTGATCTTTCACTTAGCATTCTTCTGTCTCTTACCTTTGCCCATATTCTGTTATCAGTCCCTGGTATGAAGGCGGTGTCTGATCTGCAGTCCAAACTTCTGCTTGGCTTCATACAACTCACTTAATATTCCCGCCCTAGATATGTGGTACCAGTGTCTTGGTTCCTTTGCTAATTTTCTCCAGTAAATTCCAGCTTCATCTTATCTTTTTTTCTGTGCCCTTACTTGCAATCATCCCTTTTGGTAAAACCTCCTTTCTCCATTCCGATGTTGGCTTGCTTCTTAGAATAATTTCTACTACATTATGAATATTATGCCCTTGATCAGATCACTGCTGCAGTATTCCAGTACTAATGGGTTATCTCGCTGAGGTGTCTTGATTTCCATCTGGCGAATCAAAGTTATAAACCTTCAGCATGCTCATACGTCAGACATATGACTTCAGCTCATGGACATACAAGCGTAAGACATTGACATAGACTGTCTCGCTGCCAGCCCGAATGCAGGATCTTCACTCCCGTCAGTCTGCTCTCTCAACTGGTGTTGATGCTACCATTGCCCAGACTTAGTTAGATAATTACCCACTTAGTTAGATAATTACCCGATTGAGGAACCTTCTTTTTTCTTGACTATTTCTGAAAAACATTGTTAATTAATGCCAGTAAAGAGAGAGAAATGTGATTGTAGTAGGCAGACCCCTTATAATAACCTTCTCTTCCTGAGTTTATAATGTGTAGGTACTGAAAACAATTACAGAAATTATAATATCTGCCAATTGTTTGTTCATAAACCCTTCATAGCAGGCTTTATTCCCTAAATATTTATTTAGAGATCCAATATGTAAAGTTCCTCATGCAATCAAAAATGGCAGAACCTTTGGCCTAGGACATCCTGCTTGCAACTAAGAAGTTCAAAAAAGCTAAACCTGAACTTTCTACTGCCCATTCTGCTTTGCACATTCCTATTGAGACGCAGCAGGAATTAGCGGTGTGTCCAACTCTTTCACAGATACCCACTACTAACACACTGTAGGTGACAGGTATGGTGTCTGACTCCTGCACATCAGATATGAGTGAATGTGCCACTACAGTAGAGACAGGTGAAACTAGGCATACCTAAAATCCTTGTTAGGGAAGTGGTACTTGGCACTTTGACTGAGGTCCATCAGGGTTATGAACCAACACGCTTTGTTAGGGCTGACATCACTCCTAAGAAAAAGAAATAAAAAACAAGCATGTTTCTTCCACTCAGATGCCTCAAGAGAAGGAATGACTTGAATTCTCACAGGACCTAAACAAGGCAATTTTATCTTTAAAACCACTTTCCTTCCTTTGTCTGTACTCCTTTACAATCCCCCCCCCAGCAGAGGAGGAAGAATTCCTTAACATACTCATCACAAATTCATTCCCCTTAACAGCTTGCGTCTGGTGATGATGACACTTTATCCACTGACTCCCCCAGTTGAAGAAATTTCCTTTTGGAACTCCTTAAAATGATGCAACATTTTGAGTGAGAATCCAAACAAGTTAGTGACATCCAAAAAACATACTACAGACATGCAGAAATGGGCAGGACACAACGCTGGAAGAGATTTCAAGAGAAGCCTAATAGGAATCAAAGTCTGGAAAAAAAACTTTTTTGAGACAAATCAGCATCTACATTTCTTCTTCTCCTTTCCCACCAGTCCAAATACTCCCTTCCACAAAAAACTCACTCTGCCCCCCCCACCCCCACCCCAGCCAGGGCATTCATCACTACAGAGAAGCAGGTATTATCTATCATTAAACATGGTTAGCAAATGTCTTCATAGGAACTACCCTAAATGAAAGGGATTCCTCCATCACTCCAATCAGGTTCATCTCATTCCACCTCTCTTACAGGAACTTGCCCATGGCACCATAGAACCGGTGCCCAATGTATAGCTAGGAAAACTCTTTTATTCAAGACTCTTCCTGGTTCCCAGAAAAGATGATACTTGGAAACCCATTCTGGATCTAGCTCATCTCAACACCTTCCTGGAAGTACCATCTTTCAAGATGGTCTTCCTGCAAATTCTTCATTTCATCCTTCCTCAGGCTTTTTAAATCTGACTAGACTTGAAGGATGCACACCTGCAGATCCCTATTCATCCTTTCCTGCTTGGAATTCCTCAGATATTTTGCTTCTTCATCATACTTTTAGTTCTCTGGTTTACTCTTTGGCTTATCTACCACCTCCCAGAGTTTTCATAAATTGTGTTGCTCCAGCAGCTGCCGTCTACAGGACCCAGGGAATACAGATATTCCTATACATGTTTGATCTCCTTATCTAGGCTTCCTTCCAGGACACACTTTGACTGCATCTCAGTTTCACTATCTTGCTTCTGGAAACATTGGGGTTTACCCATGACTCAAGAAGTCTTCTCTGAATCATTCCCAGATCTGGTCTTCTTGAGTTGCTGACAAAATACCCAACTGATGAGTTTTTCTTTGCCAGGAGAAGGTTCTGTTCCTCCCCACCTACTTCCAGTCCCTCCTACTCCTGCATTCCACTTCTGAAAGAGAAATTCTATGAATGCTGTGTTTACATGGCAGCAACCATCCAATGGTGCCATTTGCCAGATTATACATGAGAAAGATTCAGTAATACATGAAATCCCTTTGATCTCAACATTGTCACCCAATGGACTTCCAAATACCTCTCTTGCCTTTTCTGAAGAAAGAGCTGCAGTGGTGGATTTCACAAATTCAACTCAGTCTGGGCCTTTCCTTCTGCTCAACTACTCTCAACCAGGATCTGCACACAGATGCATCAGATATGGCTTGGGAAGTATGGACAGGCTCTGCAAGAGTTCAAGGCCAGTGGTCTCCTAAGCAGATAAGGGAGCACATCAGTGTCAAGGAAATTAATCTTATTCAAGCCCTTCAGGTGTTTTCCCACCTTTGGAATCCATGGCTTCTTAGGATTTTCTCAGACATGACTACACTAATGTGGTACATCGAAATCTAAGGGGGACCAGATCCTACCAACTGTGCAGGCTACGTATTCTGGCATGAAATTACGCCCTAAAAGCAAATCTGTTCCTACAGGCTGATTGCATTCCTTCCAAAGACATGTCCTTGCAGATTCTCTAAACTGAAGACTCTCATGAATGGATGCTAAACAGGGAATTCTTCCTGGAAATAGTTCAGAAATGGGGTATCTCTCAAATAGATTTGTTTACCTCTACTCAAAACAGGCAGCTCAAGCTGTTTTGCCCCACAACCCCTCATTCCCAGGCCTGGAGGACAGACACTGTGTGTTTCTGCTGGGGGATACCTTCCTGCCTTTTGTCTCTTTCAGCTAATCCTGAAGGTTCTCCTAATAACCCAAAAGAACAAATCAAAAACCTTGCTTGTGACTTCCTTTTGGTCCTAGCAGGATAGGATCCCCCTTATTCTTCATCTGGCTACGGGCCATCACCACGCTTGTCCTTACAGAAAAACAGATTTCTGCTTCATCCCAACTTATAGGCTCCCAGAACTGGCTCTGTGAATGACAGAGTTTTAATCCTTTGCAGACATTAGTTTTCAGACCCCATGGGCAAAAATGAGAAAAAAGGGGTTGTGGATGGATGAATGCTCCAGGAGGCAGGAAAACCTACAGCTAGAAAATCTTACATCTCCAAATGGAAAAATTCTCATTCTAGTGTATGAAGCCCCCTTTCCGGTGGGAGTTCCTACAATTTCTAATTTGTGTAAGCTAATCAAGACTGGACTAACCTACTCTTCCATCAAGGCACACTTGTCTGCTGTTTCTGCTAGTGAATCCCCCTTACTCTCCTGAGTTGAATTCAAAACAGTTTCTTAGAGGTGTCCTTCACTTGAATGCTTCTAGGAAGGCTGTTTCATCCCCCTGGAGTCTCAACTTTGATTTGGGAAAACTTGCCTCACTATCTTTTGAACCAGTTACCTCTCCCTATCTAACATTTCGTACCTGTATAGTTTTACTGGTCACCCTTACTTCCATCAGAATGGTTTCAGAGCTTCAAGCTTTTATGGCCATCCCTCTCTTCCTTATCTTACATGAGGGTAGGATTTCACTGAGGCTATCCTTTTTCATCTGTAAGGTGGTAAATAAATTGCCACTCAACCAGGCTATACTGTACATTTGCCTACCTTCTTTCCAAATTCACAGAACAGAGTAAGAGACTCCTCTACTCCCTGGATGTAAACAGGCCAGTTAGATTCTACTTTAAAAATACAAAAGACAACAGGAAATCAGACCAGGTCTTTGTTTCCCTTAAGGGGACAGGTTGGGCAACTCCATCTCAAAGCAGACAATCTTCAATTGGATCTTAAAATCCATTTCCTTTTGTTATTTCTTCCATGGCAAGTTCTTATTTTCACCTGTGAAGGCCTATTCCATCAGAGAAGTATTTTCCTCTTCTGCTTTTCTTCAAAGGCATTGATTTTAAATCTATTCTAGAAGGAATTACCTGGTGTTTGGTTCACAGCTCCACAAGACACTACAGAGAGGATGCTTTTCCCAGATTAAGGACTTCTTTTGCCAGATTCATCCTTATGTGGTTGATAAACAACTCCTCTGTCTCTGACCTGTCCACCCCTACACAACGTTTAAGCTTTGGGAATCATCCATTAGTTGTGTCAGAACTTACCATAACAGTATATGTCATACTGATCACTGTTGCAGTACTACATTTCTTCCTCCAACCCTCTTTTGTTTTTTTAACAGCTTTACACCTTGTAGACTGAGGGGGAATAGGTCCCCTATCCTACCCTTCACCAGTCTTGTTATTACCTCTGTTTACTCAGACTTCTCCAGGGTCTCCTGGCTGTAAAACATCTACGGACCTTCTGCTCTTGCATCTGCTTGTATACCCCTACACCTGCGGGCGGAGGTCATACTCAGAATTTATAAGCAGATAGAAGGTTTGTGGTTTGGTACGTTGGCCAGATGTCAGGTGACCTTGGTGAGATAACCCATTAGTATCGGAGTACTGGGACAGTGATCAGTAGGACATCTACTGTTATGGTAAGTTTTTACACAGCTGTACTTTCTGTAGGGTTGTTATTATTCTCCTTAATGACCTGCATCCAAAATCCTACTCTCTCCTTATTTGTCAACTACCCCTTCCCCCATTTCAACTTTAGCACATTTGACTTTGATTCATAACTTTCTCTTTGTGTTATGCATATGAGAATTAAATGTGGAGCTCTAAAGTGTCTCTTAAAATCAGATAATCCTAAACCGTCTTGATCTACGGAGAGAATCAAATTATCCACTTAACATTTGCCCTCTTCACCTCCCAAATAAAGTCCTTCAGCTCTTTATTAATTACCATCCACAGCTGCTCCTGAAACATGTTGGTCTGCATACAAAATTAAAGGACTAAAACATTTTCACTACTTGTATCTGACTATCCGCACTCATAATCAAAATTGTACAGTTTCTCAGTTTCTGTATGATCTTTTGTTTAATCTTTCCTGACATATCCTTAACTGCTGTAACAGAATCCTTTTTAATCCACACACCTAAATACTTCAGCTTATGTCCCCATAAATATGGGTATTGCTGTACCAATTCATGTCTGGGTACATAATTTACTGCTATAGCCTTTGTTTTACCTTCATAATTCTCCTACCTTAATTCTTGCCTCAAGCCCTTAGTATTGTCTCCTAGATAAATGCAAATTCATCTACTTCCCTACTTATAAAATCCCAGCTGACTCTATAGAATGCTTTTAATGCTTCAAGACCCATTAACAACAGCAGTGCTTTCTTACATTCTGCTTCCCTCTGGATCATTATTGTTCTGTTAATATTGTCAAATGCTTGCCTTCCCTCCACAAAACCACATCTTTGCCCTCTTTGGAAAAGACAGCCACCACACCTCTCCACCAGAATGCTGGTACTTTCGTACCTTTTAATGTTCTGAAATACTGGTACTTTCATACCTTTTAAACTTCTGTTAAATAAAACCTTCCAGATGTATATTACTGACTTCCTGCCCAAATTCCAAACTTCTACAGGAAAACCATTCATTCCTACAGGCTTCCATGCTGATTATACATCACTATTTTATTTAATCTCTTCCTATCTTAGATATTAATTGTGGATTCTCATCTTCTTCTAACATTGGCATTAATAATTCTTGCATGAATATTTCCATTTGTGCTTTTTCTTGGTTTCCACATTCCTTTACTATACATAAACAATCGTAACATTTCCTAAATATGTTTAATATCCGAGGATCTCTGGTTGTTTTTCTTGCCATAGACTCCCTAAATCTAGCAACAACTCTTTCTACTTTCTGTTGCCTAGGTTGATGTGCTAAAAATTCTTGTGCTCTGGAGTTATTAAAAAAAGTAGTTGCTTATTAGCAACTTTTCTGAACTCATGCATATTATCCAAAAAATTTATTATTTTTCCTTTTGCACTATGCAATTGGTTTTCTTCTTGTTTTGTTGCATTTCTCTGATTCTGCAGTGCTTTAGCCTTTATTAACCTCTCTAAATAATTCATACTACTACTTTCCCATATCTCTTTCTATTATTTCTAACCTGTTTTAAAGTCTATTTTCATTTTATCCCACCCAGTAGATATCCTTCTGAAGAAGTTTGTCTTCCATAACAACTTAATTTCTACCAACCAATTCTTAAATTCCTTTCTTAATGGGTAAGTGGGAAAGTACCGGTGTCTCAGTTTTGCTTCATTACATTGGTACATGATTTGAAATAGTTATTGGATATATGTCAAAGTTTTCAAATAAATTCACATGCTCTTGTAAAACATAATTTTATCCAGCCTGGCCCAATTACTGTAACTTGAAGAATAGTATGTAAATTCTTCCCCTTTTCCTACTACTGAATTCACATCTTCCATACCAAAAATTCTGATATACCTGTCTAAAATAACTGTAGCTTATGCACAAACAAAGCTGAGTGATGAAACAAAGATCTAGTAAAAATATACTCTAATGACAAGCTAAAAGTGGTTTCACAGAAATACCTCTTCAGGTCAAACAGCCACAAACTAAACAGCAAACTTTTAAAACTTAAAACAGTCAGGTGGTACAATTACATTTATTGCTTGGGAGGACTTTTAATCATTTAAAGATACAGTACTTGCTACAATTCAAATAGTACATATGGTCAGACAGATTGCTGTTTGGTTTCTGCTTGTCTCCAAGTAAAAAGAGTTGATAATGAGAAGAAAAGCAGATAGCTACCATGTAGATGCATGAAAGAATCTTTGCAAATTTCACTCAGAGTAAACTATGCAGACTTCTCATTGTTAATTGCTTGCACCTGTTGACTTCTCGTCTCTCACTGAGAGCATTTGCTAATGGAAAAACATAGCTAATCACTTGGCAAATGCAATAAAATTATAATTTTCCATTTCTTTTTACTGTTTTGTCCTATTGTTCTAACCCATTTGCTTAACAAAGTGTGTGTGCAGCTTAAACTAAGGCTATTAGTCTAGATGTACACCCCTTTAAAAACAGATGTTTTTATAATTTGGTTGGTTAGAGAGCAGAGCTTGGTAAATGTTCATAAAAAAGGCAGAAATGTTTTTTAAAATTTGTACTAGCCAAGTAACTGTGTATTACTGCATCTAGCTTTGTTTAAAACTTAGCAGATCACAAAAGGGCACTTGGACTTGGATGTGGTGGTAGAACATTTTATTTAAAAAAATAAACCCCCCCAAAAAGATCAGTACTTTCATTTTAAAGACTTCTTCAGTTCTATTACTGTTGTAGTAATTATCTAGTATTTACATACAGTGTGATCCTAACCAGAGGAAAAATTACATTTGGGGCAGGCCACTCAGCTAAATGGGTTTTCTACCAATCAGCTGTGAGTGCAAGCCCTTCCAGGAATGGGTTGAAAAAAAATTCCTAATTAGAATAAAGGCAGAGATTGATTTATCCTGTGGGCACATTCCCGTTAATTGCAATCGGCTGTGCCCTTGAACTTCCCCTTTTCTTCTTACATCTATCAACTGTTACTGATGTTATGTTCTCTAGTAATTTTTTTTTACTTTAACAGTGGTCTAGCCTACATTGTCCTTTGCTAGCAAGAGCATTTTCAGGAAATGTTGATCCTGCATGAAAACATTTTATTTTTCTGTCTCTATGTAAGTTGTTAAAAACAGTTAAAATTGCATTCATTATGCATTGAATTCATTGTGCTATTTAACTACTGGATACCTAACAGTTAAATAGCTATGGAACCAAAAAACAGAGCTAAGTGAGAGGCCAAGGAAATAAAGGTTTTCAATAGTTTGATGAGTAGCTCTATCAAATGTTTTTGATAGATCTCAAAAAATCAAGAAGAGATGAAGTAGCAGTTATTTCTGCTCTTATTGGTTGCATCAGTGAATTGTGGTAATGCTGTGGTGGTACTGTGACTGGACACAAAGCTACATTAGGACGAGCAGAGGAGATTATTGGATATTAGTTAGTCATGTAACTTTGTGCACATACTTTTCCAGAATTCTGAATATGGGGTAGTATGGCTATAGGTCTATGACTGGAGTAAACAGCAGAAGGTCCATTCTTGTGTAAGAGTATCATACAAGCTTTTTTCCAGAATGATAGTACTTGACATTCTTGCATGGATCTATTAATCCTGGTATGGTAATAGGTAAGATATAGCATAAGCAGATAGTTTTAGATATTCCGACATGGAACAGTCAAAGGCTAGGATAGTTTTTAGTTTGGAGAGATACTTTTTATCATTGCAGTGGGGAATGATTTAAGAGAGGAATGGGTTGCATGACACTTTGATTGCTGGAGAGTAGTTGTTCTCTTACAGGGTTTATCCTTAGTTAGTGAGGGTCTGTTTGGGTACAGAATTTGTTTGTGGTGTCTACAGGGGGAGTCCTAGAACTGGATTAGGCTGTTCTAATTGTCTTGGATGCAGCATGTAATAAATAGAAAAATAGAATTTAATAAAGTTACTTGGATAAGTGTAATAAGTGTTGAAGTAATTATGCTTTTTTGTCAGGCCTTATGTTGGTTTTAGTAATATTTCTAAGATGTTGATAGTTTGAGAACGTTCTTGGGTTTTGAGTGTGCCTCAAGTTTTCCAAGCTTTGTCTCTGTTTTTCATAAGTTGACTGGCTTTATGGGATAACCAAGGGAAGGGTTATGGTTGATTCTTTTTCATCTAGGTGGAATGAACTCATTTACTACTCAGAAAAATGTGCTGTCAAATCTGACAGTGGCTTCATCCAAAGATAGTGGTTTTAATGAGCTACAGTGTAGAAATAAATATTTCTGCATTGAAGTTGTATAGGTTTAATATCAGGCTAAACTAATGTTGTTTAGTTAGGAATGTAGTAACAAGACTGAGAAGGTGATCACTCAGGTTATCTGGTAGAATGCCAATGGAGTAAACATTAGTGAGATGTGATGTGAGTATGCAGTTCAGTAAAGAAGTTCTACCTGATGATTTATTGTACCTGGGTGGGTTTTTAATACAGTGAGTAAAGTTGTAGAGGTTGATGCTAATGGGGGAGAATAGACATTACTTGTGAGCAGTGAATGTTTAGTTCGCCAAGGATAAGAGTTTTGTGTTGAATGTTAGCAGATACCCAGGATGATATTTCTTCTGCAGTGGAGACATTGTTTCTTGGGGGAAGTACATGGCTGTGATACAAAGACTTTTGTTTGGGTTGAGTTTGAGCAATGAAATTAGTAATTCATGTAAGCTATACTGGAAGAATATTTGAAGATTGTTTAGGTATATGACAGCTAGTTATGCCACCATATTTTTTGCTTTTTTGATTGGATCTGAAGATGCTGGAGCCTCATGGAATAATTTATGTATCAGTGATTTGAAGTTTTAGCCAGGTGTGTGCTATAAAAATATTTGAAGTACGGTGTGCCACTAATGCATGTAGGTCTTATATTTTGCTATTGATGCTTGTCAGGTTTATAATAAGGAGATTTAGTCTTGTTAGTTTTGTTGTTGTTTGCAACAGAGTATCATTGTTTGGAGAACTCTGCATGGGGGATCCCTTTGATGTTAGGATTAGAATGAATATCACCAGAAATGTGTAGTATTGGAAAGGAGCATATGGAGAGGCACAAACATATTATTTTGATTCTGCTTGACAGTCTGTGGTAAAAGGTTTTGTATTTATGTGCAGGTTCATAGGTTCATAGGTGTGTACTAGGCTAATGGCCCTGGAGCCTTTATAAGCCTAGCCCATAGAAGTGCCCTGGCATTGTGCCACCTGACGTTAGTTCCTAGTGCCTCTATCAATTAGTGCCACTGGAGTGATCCCCGGGGTAAACTTTCTATTTCCCATCTACTCATCAAGATTTCTCTTGAAGACGGCCAGTAAGGTGCTCTGCTTGACATGTATGGGAAGTCTATTCCAGAGCATGGGCACTCTCTGGGTGAGGAACCTGTCCCTCCAGCATGTTCTATTGATTGTGGTAATGAGGTTGAGGTCTTCGGAGCGTGTGGTGCAGAGGAATTGGGATTTTTTTAGATATAGCATTTCTAACAGAGCTGGGTCAGACATGGCTTTGTAAGCCAAGCAGACATTGCCTCTTAGCAGATGATATGAGACAAAGAATAGCTGGAGATTTTTGAGTCTGTCTGTACAGGACACATGTTTAAGGCCTAGGATCATCTTCATGAGGTATTTTTGTGGCCTTTTCAGCTATTGTATGTGTCTAGTGAGGTACATGGTAAATGGGGTGTTATACTCGATGACTGACCTAATGAGGGAAGAGTAGAGAGAGAGGATGACCTCTTTCTTCCCGAATGCAAAACCCTTGGTAATGAGATATGCCACATAGAAGGACTTTCTGACCACAGTGGCAATGTGTGGGTCGAAGGAGAGGTTGCTGTCAACCTGTGTCCCCAGATTTCTTATAATGCCTTTAGTGTTCAGTGGGCTCTCATCTATGTGGTAATTAGTGGGAACTGAGTTTATCCCAAAGGGGATGATGATGCATTTTTTGGCATTAAGCTTAAGGCCATGGTTTCAACAGCAGCCATTGGTGTCAGTGAGGTCTTTCTGTAGGGTGTCTGCATCACTTGGGAACTTAAAAATGTCTCCCAGCTTGCAGTCATCTGCAAACTTGCTCAGCCAGAGTCCTTCCGTGTTGGTCTGGACTTCTGAGAAGTAGATGTCAAACAGGAGAGGTTCCAGGACTGATCGCTGTGGGACTCCACTCGTGACTGGTTGGCAGTCTGACTTGGAGTCCACTGCTTTCACACTGTGGGTTCTATCTGTAAGCCAGTTTGCAACCCACCTAATGATACAGGGGTTGATGCCTAGTTTGGTGAGTTTATCAATAATTCCTGAGTGAGAAATGGTATCAAAAGCCTTGGCCAGATCAAAGTAGGCTGTATGAACTGCCTTACCTTCATCCACAGCTCTGGTGACCAACTCAAAAAAATCAACCAGGTTGAGCAGGCATGATCTGCTTTTCACAAAACCAAATTGAGTGGGATCTAGAGTTTGGAGATTCCCTGTATCCTTGTTAATTAGGTTCATGATGATGCGCTTCATAGTAATACATATCAGACTTGTCACACTAATGGGGCAATAGTTTCTAGGGTCTGTAGTCACTCCTCCTTTATGGAGAGGGATGACTGTAGCAGTGCACCATTCAGTAGGGACAGAGCCTGAGGAGAGGCTGTGAGTGAACATGGCACACAGATGTGGTGCCAGTTCACTTTGTAATTCATGTAGAACACAGCCAGGGATACTGTCAGGTCCCATGGAAGCTGTATACTTGGCCTTAGACAATGCAGCTTTAACCTGTGCTGCAGTAATGCTGGTTGCCTGGCATTCTTCCAGTATTGAGATTGGTCCTTTAGGGGGGAAGAGAGGGGTAAAGTTGGTACTGAATTTGTCGGCCAGTATGTTGGCAATATCTGTTGGCACAGTACAGGAGTTACCATTGTGCAGTAACTTGCAGCAAATCTGGTTATTGCCGTGGAGATTCTTGATATAATTATAGAAGGCATTGTTGTTTTTAGTGTCTGCCACAATTCTGCCTTCATAGCTGGCTTTGGAGGTTTTGATGAGGGATTTCAACTTTTTGTTGAGGGTAATAAGGGAATTTTTCCAGTCTTGGGACTTCACCTTTTTCTGCAACAGTTTCTTCCTTCTATTGTAGAGTTTACTAATGGCAGGGTACCACCAGATTGGCTTTCTTTTTTTTGGAGGAGGGCATCTTGGCTCTGTTGCGTATGGCTAGTTCCATGCATTTGTGTACGTTTTTGTACAGTGCATTGGTGTATGATTCAACAGTCATGCATCTATTTTCCATTGGCATGGCTGCCGTGAAGTTAGTCACCTCTGTTTTTAGGAGTCCAAAGTCAGCTTTGGAAAAGTTTTTCATGGTGGATACCTTTGCAGGGAGTTTGGGTGAGATGTAGATTTCTATGGTAATTAGCTTGTGGTCAGAATTAACCAGGGAGGATTTGACTATTGGTGTAGAGCAACAGTTGTCCATGTTAGCAGTAACCAGGTCAAGGATGCTGCTTTCTCTAGTGGGGGTAAGAATGAGCTGGTCTAGGGCTTTGAAAGTGATGAGTTCCAGGAAGCGTTGGGCCAGTGCTTTAGTGCATGAGTAGTTTTCCCAGTGATGGAGGGGTAGTTGAAATCACCTAGTATGAGAGTGTTGGATTGGATCCTAATAATTTCCAGGGTGTTTATGAATGTGGAGTGAGAGTCTAGGAACATGGTTGGGAACCTATAGCAGGCTATGACCTGAATCACTGTCTTACCCAATGTTAGTTGTACCTGGAGAGTCTCCGATGCATTATACTGGACTGCTAGTCTGGAGGTGTGCATATCCTTTATGAATATGGAGACACCACCACCTTTAGAGCTTCGGTCCATGTTCTGGGGCCAAAAGGTGTGGAATAAGTTATAGCCTGGTAGCACAGGAGTGCTTTCTGTTGCTTTAAACCAGGTCTCCATTACAGCACAAATGTCGATGTTCTCCATTTTAAGGAGTGCTTCGAGCGAGTGCATCTTGAGATTTAGACTTTTAGCATTGAGCAGCATGACTCTCAGATTGCATTTATGTATAGCTGTTACGGTGGTAATTTGGTCTTTGGAACACCACCTAAAAAAGGCACTATAGGTGTGGCAAGAGCCGTAGTCAGTACCCAGATACCCAGGGCTGACAGATGCAGGCCTTCTCTGGCAAAGCATCGAGGTCTGTCAATCATGTCATCCCAAGCATACATATACTGGATCCCCTTAGAATGACACCAGAAACTTAGCCAATTGTTGGAGTAAATGGCTAAGTGGGTGTAGGTTGTATTTATAAGGTTATGTGCTATGTGGATGTGTTTAAAAGTGCTGTTACTTAAATTCAAGGCCTGTGGGATGTTATTCAGCATATAGTTTGTGTAGAGTTTATATAGCAGGATGGCAAGTTGTTTATTGTAATTATTCAGCTGAGAAGAAATAAGCTCATAAATTCAATATATAAAGTGAGGTGACCAACTTGGACTGAGAGAGTGGGAGACAGGCATATAGATATTTGGATGGGCAGTAGTACAGAGGTTGTATTGTTGCCTCAAAGGAAGAGGTTTTCTGGTTCAATTCTCAGCTAGGGTGCCTTCTGAGTGGAGTCTGCATATCCTCCCCATATTCACATGGGTTTCCTCCCATGCTATAAAGACATGCATCTGGAGTGTTTCTCCCTTTGCCTCCTCTGAAAATTGGCTTTGTTCCAAGTCAGACTTTCACGGTAAATAAATAAATATAATAAAATATATAACAACAAACAAGAAAAACGGTAGTCGAGGAAAGTCTAGAAAATTTTAATTAAGCGCTTTTCGTTTGCTAAACAACTACAAACTTCTTCAGATGTGAAGAAGTTTGCAGTTGTTTAGCAAATGAAAAATGCCTAATTAAATTTTTCTAGACTTTCCTTGACTACCGTTGTTCTTGTTTGCTGTTTTACTTAGTTTGTGTGGCCGTTTGTTGGTTATAAAATAATATATATATATATATATATATATATATATATATATATATATATACACATAGATTTGTGTGTGTGTGTACATGAAAATATGCAAAAATGCTACAATTAAATACAATGTAATTTAATTTTTCCTTTATGTGACTGCTTTCATTCATATGAATACAGGGACCAATATTCAAAACCTGTATAACAATGTGCAAGCCTGTTATGATGAGCAGGTTTGCTCGATCAGACACAGATTTCTGATTCAGAGACTGATGCAGCACCACAGCATTACGATGGCCCTAGGGTGTATTACTACACCAGTCAGCATGTATTACTACACCTGTCAGTCTGTATTACTACACCTATCAGTCTGTATTACTACACCTATCAGTCTGTATTACTATACATGTCAGTCTGTATTAATACACCTGTCAGTCTGTATTACTACAGCTGTCAGTCTGTATTACTATACTTGTCAGTCTGTATTAATACACCTATCATGCTAACTAAAGCTTTATGTAGAAGTGGCAGTACAGGGGATGGCTAGAGCTACCTAGCCCTGAGCACTTCCATGGAATTTTTCACTGGGATTGGACTAGTTGGGTAGAGCAATTCAAACAATCACTCAACTGAGGTATGCAAGGAGCAGTAATAAAAATACACAACATCTTTTGACAGTGTGAAACCCTTCATTTCTATTAAAGCTATTGAGCATTTAGCACCATAGCAAGTAATGGCATGAGTATCTGTGTTTGGGCTCAGAGTGTGTGTTTGTATATGTAGGGGCATGAAAGGGGCTAACTCAATGTATCTATGAGTGAGTATGGAGAGGTATGAATGGAGCTATCTCAATGTATGTATGAGTGAGTATATAGGGGTCATCAATGGGGCTATCTCAATGTATGTATGAGTCAGTATGTAGGGGCATGAATGGGGCTACCTTAATGTCTATTTGTATTTGATTAGTATATGTATGGAGGCACGTGTACAACAGCACGGCATGAGTTGGTATGGGGAACACTAGCACAGTTACCTCTAACTGCAATTTCCTGTTTCAGGACATGCGATACTATGTATTTCTGCATCATGCTGTGTATTTGTTTAGTATATGTATGGAGGCATGTGTACAACAGCAGTGCATGAGATGGTTTGTGGAACACTAGCACAGTTACCTCTAACTGCAGTTTCCTGTTTCAGGACATGAGATACTAAGTAACTTCTGCTTCATGGTGTGTATTTGTTTAGTATATGTATGGAGGCACATGTATAACAGCAGCGCATGAGTTGGTTTGCGGAACACTAGCACAGTTACCTCTAACTGCAGTTTCCTGTTTCAGGACATGCAATACTAAGTAACCTGCTTCATGCTGTGTATTTGTTTAGTATATGTATGGAGGCACGTGTACAACAGCAGTGCATGAGTTGGTTTGGGGAACACTAGCACAGTTACTTCTAACTGCAGTTTCCTGTTTCAGGACATGAGATACTAAGTAACTTCTGCTTCATGCTGTGTATTTGTTTAGTATATGTATGGAGGTATGTGTACAACAGCAGTGCATGAGTTGGTATGGGGAACACTAGCACAGTTACCTCTAACTGCAGTTTCCTGTTTCAGGACATGAGATACTAAGTAACTTCTGCATCATGCTGTGTATTTGTTTAGTATATGTATGGAGGCACGTGTACAACAGCACTGCATGAGTTGGTTTGAGGAACACTAGCGCAGTTACCTCTAACTGCAGTTTCCTGTTTCAGGACATGAGATACTAAGTAACTTCTGCTTCATGGTGTGTATTTGTTTAGTATATGTATGGAGGCACATGTATAACAGCAGCGCATGAGTTGGTTTGCGGAACACTAACACAGTTACCTCTAACTGCAGTTTCCTGTTTCAGGACATGCAATACTAAGTAACCTGCTTCATGCTGTGTATTCGTTTAGTATATGTATGGAGGCACGTGTACAACAGCAGTGCATGAGTTGGTTTGGGGAACACTAGCACAGTTACTTCTAACTGCAGTTTCCTGTTTCAGGACATGAGATACTAAGTAACTTTTGCTTCATGCTGTGTATTTGTTTAGTATATGTATGGAGGTACGTGTACAACAGCAGTGCATGAGTTGGTATGGGAACACTAGCACAGTTACCTCTAACTGCAGTTTCCTGTTTCAGGACATGAGATACTAAGTAACTTCTGCATCATGCTGTGTATTTGTTTAGTATATTTATGGAGGCACGTGTACAACAGCACTGCATGAGTTGGTTTGAGGAACACTAGCGCAGTTACCTCTAACTGCAGTTTCCTGTTTCAGGACATGAGATACTAAGTAACTTCTGCATCATGCTGTGTATTTGTTTAGTATATGTATGGAGGCATGTGTACAACAGCACTGCATGAGTTGGTATGGGGAACACTAGCACAATTACCTCTAACTGCAGTTTCCTGTTTCAGGACATGAGATACTAAATAACTTCTGCTTCATGCTGTGTATTTGTTTAGTATATGTATGGAGACATGTGTACAACAGCACTGCATGAGTTGGTATGGGGAACACTAGCACAGTTACCTCTAACTGCAGTTTCTTATTTCAGGACATGAGATACTAAATGACTTCTGCTTCATGCTGTGTATTTGTTTAGTATATGTATGGAGATGTGTACAACAGCACTGCATGAGTTGGTATGGGGAACACTAGCACAGTTACCTCTAACTGCAGTTTCCTATTTCAGGACATGAGATACTTAGTAACCTCTGCATCATGCTGTGTATTTGTTTAGTATATGTATGGAGGTACGTGTACAACAGCAGTACATGAGTTGGTATGGGGAACACTAGCACAGTTACCTCTAACTGCGGTTTCCTGTTTCAGGACATGGGATACTAAGTAACGTCTGCTTCATGCTGTGTATTTGTTTAGTATGTGTATGGAGGCATGTGTACAACAGCAGTGCATGAGTTGGTTTGGGGAACACTAGCACAGTTACCTCTAACTGCAGTTTCCTATTTCAGGATATGAGATACTAAGTAACTTCTGCTTCATGCTTTGTATTTATTTAGTATATGTATGGAGGCAAGTGTACAACAGCACTGCATGAGTTGGTATCGGGAACACTAGCACAGTTACCTCTAAGTGCAGTTTCCTGTTTCAGGACATGCAATACTAAGTAACTTCTGCTTCATGATGTCTATTTGTTTAGTATATGTATGGAGGCACATGTACAACAGCAGTGTGTGAGTTGGTTTGCGGAACACTAGCACAGTTACCTCTAACTGCAGTTTCCTGTTTCAGGACATGCAATACTAAGTAACTTCTGCTTCATGCTGTGTATTTGTTTAGTATATGTTTGGAGGCATGTGTACAACAGCACTGCATGAGTTCATATGGGGAACACTAACACAGTTACCTGTAACTGCAGTTTCCTGTTTCAGGACATGAGATACTAAGTAACTTCTGCTTCATGCTGTGTATTTGTTTAGTATATGTATGGAGGCACGTGTACAACAGCAGTGCATGAGTTGGTATGGGGAACACTAGCACAGTTACCTCTAACTGCAGTTTCCTATTTCAGGACATGAGATACTAAGTAACTTCTGCTTCATGCTGTGTATTTGTTTAGTATATGTATGGAGGCATGTGTACAACAGCAGTGCATGAGTTGGTATGGGGAACACTAGCACAGTTACCTCTAACTGCAGTTTCCTGTTTCAGGACATGAGATACTAAGTAACTTCTGCTTCATGGTGTGTATTTGTTTAGTATATGTATGGAGGCATGTGTACAACAGCACCGCATGAGTTGGTTTGAGGAACACTAGCACAGTTACCTCTAACTGCAGTTTCCTGTTTCAGGACATGAGGCGGAGGCATGTCCATATTCATTAAGGATATCCACACCTCCAGGCTAGTTGCACAGCATAATGCATCCGAGAATATCCATGTGCAACTAACTCTGGGCAAGACCACAATCCAAATTGTAGCTTGCTACAGACCCCCCCACCATGCCCCAGGATTCACACTCCTCATTTCTTGATACACTGGAAAGTATTAGGGTAAAACCCAACACCCTAATAATGGGCGATTTCAACTACCCCACCATTAACTGGGAAAACTACTCATGTACCAACTCTTTTGTTCAACGTTTTCTAGAATTCATAAATTCCAACGCCTTGGATCAACTTATTCACACCCCCACCTGGGGCAGCAATATCTAGACCTGGTCATTACCAACATGGGAAACCGGTGTTCCACACCAGAGGTCAATTCCTCGTTGGTCAGATCCGACCACAAGCTAATCAGCCTAGGCATCCACATCCCACCCCCAGCCCCAATTAGGGAAACCATCGTAAAAAACTTCTCAAAAGCCAACTTCACACTTCTTAAGACAGAAGTGGCAAACTTCATGACACCCATGCAGACGGACAATAGAGGTATGACTGCCGAATCCTACACAAATGCACTTTATAAGCACTTACACGAGTGTATGGATCATGCTATCCCTAATAGAACCAAGATGTTATCCTCCAAAAAAAGGAAGCCAATCTGGTGGACCTCTGCCATAAACAAACTCTACAACAGAAGAAAGAAACTGTTGCAAAAAACAGTAAAATCCCATGACTGGAGGAACTCCCTGGTCAACCTCAGTAAGAAGCTGAGATCCCTCATAAAATCCTCCAAAGCTAGTTACGAAAACAAAATTGCCACTGACTCTAAAGACAACCACAAAGCATTCTATAGCTATGTCTAGAATCTCAATGGGGACACTCAGATCTGCTCTGAGTTACAGCATAATGGGACTAAATATACAGAACCAACTGATATTGCCAACATCCTAACAGATAGGTTCAGTGCTAACTTTACCCCCCTCTCACCCCCTAGAGGGCCCATCTCTATACTCGAAGAATGCAAAGTTCCTATAATCATGGCTGCACAGGCAAAAAACACACTCTCCAAAGCCAAGAACACAGCATCCATGGGACCTGACAATATCCCAGGCTGTGTTCTACATGAACTACAGAATGAACTGGCACCCCACCTAAGTACCATGTTCAATCATAGCCTCACCTCAGGCTTTGTACCCACTGAATGGCGCACCGCGACAGTTATCCCACTCCACAAAGGGGGAGCCACGACAGACCCCGGGAACTACCGCCCCATTAGCCTGACGAGCCTGGTCTGCAAGGCCATGGAACGTATCATCATGGAACTCATAAACAAAGACACTGGTAATCTCCAAACTCTGGACCCTACTCAGTTTGGATTTGTAAAAGGCAGATCATGTCTCCTAAACCTGATTGACTTCTTTGAAGCAGTCACCAAAGCCATAGATGAGGGTAAAATGGTTCACACAGCTTATCTAGATCTCGCCAAGGCTTTCGACACCATCCCCCACTCTGGAATTATAGATAAGCTCACTAAACTAGGTATAAATCCCTATGTCACAAGATGGGTTGCCAACTGGCTCATGGACAGAACCCACACTGAAAGTAGCAGATTCCAAATCCGACATCAGACCAGTGACAAGTGGAGTACCACAGGGTTCAGTCCTGGGTTCTCTCCTGTTTGGTATCTACTTCTCTGAAGTGCAGGCCAACACAGAAGGTCTTTGGCTAACAAAGTTTGCAGATGACTGCAAACTAAGAGCCATAATCGAAACTCCTAATGATGTGGACAAACTACAAAAGGGCCTCAATGAGACAGATACCTGGTGTCAAAGTCATGGCCTGAAGCTCAATGCCAAAAAGTGTATTGTCATCCCCTTTGGTAAAAACTCTGTACCCATGAACTACCACATAGCTGGTAGTTTACTTAATGCCGAAAATGTGATAAGAGACCTTGGGACACAGGTGGACAGTAGTCTCTCCTTTGATAATCACATTGCCACAGTGGTCAGGAAATCCTTCTACGTGGCTCATCTCATCACAAAAGGATTCTCATCCAGAAAAAAAAGAGGTCATTGTTCCCTCTACTCATCACTCATTAGACCCATTATAGAGTACAGCGCCCTTTTGGTATGTACCTCACAAGACATCTACAACAACTGGAAAGACCACAGAAATACCTCACAAAGAGGATTACTGGCCTCAAACATATGCCCTATGCAGACCGTCTCAAAAAACTACAGCTTTACTCCATCGCATATCGCCTACTCAGGGGTGATCTCTGCCTAACATACAAAGCTATGTCAAACCCAGAGCTGTTGGACATGCTCCACTTAAAGAAATCCCAATCCCTCTGGGCTACATGCTCTAGGGACCTAAACCTTGTCACCACAATAAACAGAACATGCTGGAGGGATAGATTCTGTCCTAGAGACTTCCCATACTCTGGAACAGACTACCTATCTATGTCAAACAGAGCTCCTCATTAGCACTCTTCAAGAAAAATCGTGATGATTGGATGGGAAATGGGAAATTCACCCTGGGGATCACTTCTGTGGCTTTGCTCGGCAGGGGCACAGGAAAATAATTTTCTTGGGTGGCGAAAGCCAGGGTACATTTTTTGGCTGGGCTTGTATGGGCCCTAGGGCCGATAGCCTAGTACCTACCTATGAACCTATGAACTTCTGCTTCATGCTTCTCTCTCATGTCTCTGCACTGCATTTTATCATTGTAGCACTACTAGGCTTGGAGGAGATGCACAAATACCACTTGTGACAACATTACCCTAAATCCTGGGAGGATTTCCTTAGAGTTAGAGTACAGACCAAGTGTCTTAGTGGGCAGGGAGTGAAATAAAAGTAAGGACTGGGCCGATGTTAGTATACTTGCAACAACTTAGAAACTACTGATTACAGAATGAAGCTGGAAAAGGTACTTTTAATCTAGAAAATGCTATAAAACAATAGTGTTTTGAAGCTGTTACAGTGAATGTATTCATGGAAACATGACTTAAAAGAAGATCTACATTAAACAGTAGAATGAGGTGAAGGCACAGAACTAAATTTTAAGATAAAACTCATAATTAACAGACCTAAATTTTCCATCTACATGGCTATGCCTGATGCACATGTATTAACACAAAAACACATTCTCCCTAATCCAAGACGTTCACAATATAGGATTGCAATGCAAAGGAAAAACATTTTAAAAAAGTGAACTTAAATACTGGAATCTTATAAAGGGTAAATACCAAATAATTTAAAACAAGCCTAAGAAGTTGTTCAGATCAAGGTTCTGCTTTTATCATTATGTTTCTGTGTTACAGTAAACTTTTGCTAGAGATTTAATCATAAAATCCAACAGGTCTGCAAGCATTAAGGTGTATCTTATAGGTTCATAAGTTCATAGGTAGGTACTAGGCTATCGGCCCAAGGGCCTACGTAAGCCTAGCCAACAAGGTTCCCTGGCTTACGCCACCCAAGAAAGTTATTTTTCTGTGCCACTGTCGAGCAGAGACACAGAAGTGATCCCCAGGGTGTATTGCCTATTTCCCATCCACTCATCAAGATTTTTCTTGAAGAGTGCTAATGAAGAACTTTGCTTGACATAGATGGGTAGCCTGTTCCAGAGTATGGGAAGTCTCTGGGATATGAATCTTTCCCTCCAGCATGTCCTGTTTATTGTGGTGACAAGGTTTAGGTCCCTAGAGCGTGTAGCTCGGAGGGATTGGGATTTCTTTAGGTGTAGCATGTCCAACAGCTCTGGGTTTGACATAGCTTTATATGTTAGGCAGAGATCACCTCTGAGTAGGCGATATGCTATGGAGTAAAGCTGGAGTTTTTTGAGGCGGTCAGTGTAGGACATTTGTTTGAGTCCAGTAATCCTCTTTGTGAGGTACTTCTGTGGCCTTTCCAGCTGCTGCAGATGTTTTGTGAGGCACATTCCAAAGGGGCGTTGTACTCTATAGTGGGTCTAATGAGTGTCGAGTAGAGGGGAACGATGACCTCTTTTTTCCTGGATGAGAACCCTTTTATGATGAGGTGTGCCACGTTGAAGGACTTCCTGACTACTGTGGCGATGTGACTATCAAAGGAGAGACTACTGTCCACCTGGGCCCCAAGGTCTCTTATCAAGCATTTGGTGTTAAGTAGATTGCTGCCTATGTGGTGGCTGATGGGTACAGAGTTTTTACCAAAGGGGATGATACTGCACTTTTTGGCATTGAGCTTGAGGCCATGGCTCTGACACCAGGCATCTGTCTCAGAGAGGCCCTTCTGTAGGATGTTCACATCATTTGGGGACTTGACTATGGCTCCTAGTTTGCAATCATCTGCGAACTTCGTTAGCCAGAGGCCTAATGTGTTAGCCTGTACTTCAGAGAAATAGATACCAAACAGGAGCGGTCCCAGGACGGAACCCTGTGGTACTCCACTTGTCACTGGTTTGAGGTCAGATTTGGAGTCTGCAACTTTTACAGTGTGGGTTCTGTCAGTGAGCCAGTTGGCAACCCATCTTGTGACGTAGGGATTTATGTCTAGTTTATTGAGTTTAGCTATAATTCCAGAATGGGGGATGGTGTCGAAAGCCTTGGCGAGGTCAAGATAGACTGGGTGAACCGCCTTACCCTTATCTATGCCTTTGGTGACTGCCTCAAAGAAGTCGATCAGGTTCAGGAGGCATGATCTGCCTTTCACAAACCCGAACTGGGTGGTATCCAGAGTTTGGAGGTTACCAATGTCTTTGTTTATGAGTTCCATGATGATATGTTCCATGGCTTTGCAGACCAGGCTCATCAGGCTAATAGGTCTATAGTTCCCGGGATCAGTGGTGACTCCCCCTTTGTGGAGTGGGATAACTGTTGCTGTGCGCCATTCAGTGGGCACAACGCCTGATGCGAGGCTATTATTGAACATGGTGCTTAAGTGGGGAGCCAGTTCATTCTGACGTTTGTGTAAAACGCAGCCTGGGATGTTGTCCGGTCCCATGGATGCTGTGTTTTTGGCTTTAGAGAGTGCAGCTTTCACCTGCGTAGTTGTGATTACAGGGACTTTGCATTCTTCCTGTATAGATATGGGCCGTTTAGGGGGTGAGTGGGGGGTAAAGTTATCACTGAACCTATCTGCCAGGATGTTGGCAATATCAGTTGGTTCTGTAATTTTCATGCCTTTGTGCTGTAATTCAGAGCAGATCTCGGTGTTGTCATTGAGATTCTTGACATAGCTATAGAATGCTTTGTGGTTGTCCTTGGAATTAGTGCCGATTTTATTTTCATAGCTAGCTATGGAGGATCTTATAAGGGATCTCAACTTCTTACTGAGGCTGACCAGGGAGCTCCTCCACTCAAGGAATTTTGCTCTCTTTTGCAACAGTTTCTTCCTTCTGTTGTACAGTTTGTTTATGGCAGGGGACCACCAGATTGGCTTCCTTTTTTTTGGAGGATAGCATCTTGGTTCTGTTTAGGGTAGCACGATCCATGCACTCATGTAAGTGCTTATAGAGTGCATTTGTGTAGGATTCAGCAGTTGTAACTGTATTGTCCATCTGCATGGGTGTTATGAAGTTCACCACTTCTGTCTAAGAACTAAGCACTTGTAGTTCCTATCCTACGCCACCCTCTAGTGGTCCCTAACTAGAAATGTACCAACTATAAATACTAAACAAAACTGCAGAAAGTAAAATATAAAAACAAAGTGTACCTATGAAACAGGTAATGTTTATATATTACTTCATTTTGGGTGTAGACACCTATTTTTGCCTGTTTCATAGGTACACTTTGTTTTTATATTTTACTTTCTGCAGTTTTGTTTAGTATTTATAGTTGGTACATTTCTAGTTAGGGACCACTAGAGGGTGGCGTAGGATAGGAACTACAAGTGCTTAGTTAGTTTTAATTATTTAATACGTTTTTTAAAAAGGTTTGAAACAGCTTTTTCATATATTTGTTAACATTTATGGAGCCTTTGGCATTGCTTTACTTAAGCCACCCTGCTTGATAACATCAACATTTTGTATAGTTCTTTTATTCAATTCATTTTAGAATATTCTGAAAAAACTACCATGCTTTTGGATGTAGTTAATTGAATCATAGAATCATTTTTATTGGATGTGTTTTAAAAAGAAGGGGGTTTGGGATTTGTATTTGGCACTGAAGAAGTCCCACTTGTTCAGGGACAAAAGTGGTCACAAAAGTAAGTGTTTTATGGTTGTTTTTTCTTTGTATTACTATTAAGGTTCGGATGTTCCATGTTGCGCTTACTATGTCAATAGTTTTCTCTATCTCTACAGGGCTTTTAAACTGTTTTCTAAGTTGGTGTGTCTGAGCCCTGACTACTGGTTTCCTGTCTGTTTTTTGGTGTGCCTTTCTGATGCTTTCTTTATACACTTTATCTCTTCAGGATACCCCATTCAGTTTTCATTCCATGTACTGCATGTGGCGTCCCCTCTAACTAGGGATGGTGACTTTGACTCTGTCTTAGAAACAAAAGAACTACAAAGCAGGTTACAGCAGTGTTACCATGATAAATCAGCATGATACAGCCTAATGTGACATGGAAGTCTGCGGTCACCAAGTAACCACATTTAAATTTTAGACATTGTCACTACCTGCATAATTACAAATATATAAGGAATACAGGAAATGCAGCAGAAAACACACCATGCTAGATTAGACTACGAATGGCAAGATTCTCCTATAGAGTAATAAACTTACTAAGCAGATATTGTTCAAAGATGATGTTAAGGTAAGAAATAATGCAAATACAAATAGAATATCTGGTTGTACAAATATGTTACTTATTCTAAATCACAAGTCATGATGGGGACCAACAATTTCCTAATGTGATCCCACAGAACTTTGACAAAACAACCCTTTATATTCCTTAAGAGACATTACATACAGTATGAGGTGCACATGGTTTGATACAGTTGTAACAAATCAGAATCTTACAACTACTCATGTTGTTATTCCGCGGTGGTACAGCGGTAGCGTTCTTACCTCACAACAAGAGGTTCTCCCGTTTGATTCTCGGCTTGGCTTAGGAGTGCCTTCTGTGTGGAGTCTGCATGTCCTCCCCATGGTTGGGTAGCGTTTAAAAGACATGCGTGCGTAAATAGGCGTGCTTTCGGTTGGGCATCGAGCTGGCACCTCAGCGTCATGTAAAAATCTACTGCCAGTCATTAGTGAACTGGAGTTCCGCTGTGGCGACCCCTTACCATGAAAAAGCCGAAAGACAAACAACAACAAACAACTACTCATGTTGTTCATGTGAAAAGTACACATATATGAGCATATCATTGTTCTTTTTACTAAATAAGGAAAGGTGAGTCTGGTCATGTCTCAAACTATGTTTTCCATCTTGCAGTCTAACTTGGTGAACTTCTGTGCTTGAGCAAACTTCATAAGGATATGTTATAGCATAGGCCTCTCTGACATCCTTATGTTGTTTCCTTAGTACTGTCTACAAGTATTCTATGCAGCCATTTCTTCCCTTAATTTAATTTAGTAACACAGCTATAGAATTTGCCTAAGACAGGGATGAAACATATGCCAGCTGCTTTGCTGTCTGTTATAATAACAGGAAAATGAATGTAACATTTCTTCTCAAGCTGCAGTTAGTGTGTCTGCGATACATCTTTAAGCATTCAGAATTACAGAGTATGAAAAAGAACTTACATTTACTATAATATGATCTGGTTTACTATCGTGTATTCGAAACAACTCCATTCGAGTGTTCAGATGTCCAAATCACATGTTTGCAACTGAGAACACCATTGTGTCTTTCGGCTTTTCCCGGTTAGGGGTCGCCACAGCGGAACTCTGGTCCGCTAATTATTGGCAGTTGATTTTTACGTGCCGAGTTGCCAGCCCTGATGCACAACCTTCAACGAAGGTACACCCATTCACGCATGTCTCCACACAGAAGACGCTCTAGCTGAGAATCAATCGGGACAACGTCTTGCTGTGAGGTGACAATGCTACCATAGCACCACCACCACGGACTGCAACTCAGAACACTGAACACAAAAATTGTTGAAAGCAGCATTTCAGCAAAGTCAAAATCTTGAAAATATTGACTTTGCTGAAATGCTCACTTCCGGTCAATAATAACAAACCCCCCCCTACTTATATATATAAACTCCAAGATCACACTACAGTGAGGGAAAGGGTACATTTCCTGATCCCCATTATAGCGCGATCTGCATCACAATGTCGAAATTCACAATGACTGCTGTATTGCATTCGCTGTTGTAAGGTTCAACATTGTGACATTCATTTTTATTTGTGCGAAATGGCAGTTTCGCACAAATGTCAATCGCACAAGTGCAGTCGACGAAGTGATGTACAGCCTCTGATTCCTATATGGCCATTACGTTGTCACCCAGACAGGGACAGAGACTGGAAAAGAAAATGATTGACTGCCAGCGACTGTAAATATTGGAGGAAACTGTTAACAAGAAGATATGAGTGAGGAATAAAAATGCAATTTCTGGGGTAATAACTGCTGATTAAGTCACATGAGATAAGTCACTGCAGCAGGGAAGCTGTCCTGGGTATTTCCTAACCTCCTTTTGAAAGCAGAGAGGGCAGTTACATACTCAGTGGGGTGATTCATTCTAGGCGATGGGAGCAATCAAACAAAAGACCCCAAAGCTAGTTAGGGAACTTAATGGTGTTTGTGTAAAGGGAGAAGTAAAGTGTTCCAGATGGGAGATGAGCAGATGGAGAGCCATTTACTAATGGGTGCTAACAGCCTTTTAGCATTATTCTCCTAGTATGAAATAAAATCTTCATTTTACTTATAGTCATTGTTAGTTGTTTAGCTTTAAACCAGTAGGAGAGGGTGATCATGTCCTTGTCACATGTGGTTTGATGTTCTCTGACGATGACCATGTCAGAGAAACATGGAATATTTTGCCAGGTACTGGCTACAAAATGGATGAACATAAAAATGGGATGCAGTAAGCTGTGAACAACAAGACATGTACCCTGGAGACAGCTCTCAACAGATTAAAGGTTAAATTAATGTATATAATATATGTACAAGTGAGTGTTATTTAGATGGTTGAGAAGTAAATTGATCATATAGAAAAAAGTCATTACATTTCATCTAAAATAATCTAATTACACATTGCTGCCTTTTTTGTGTGACATCATGGAATTGTGGGAATTTGAGAGGAGTGTATGAGGGCTTGCCCCTGCAAACAAATAGTGCTTTCTGTGTTTTTGTTTAGAGTTGAGTAGTGTTACTTGATGTTTTAAAGTTTGATTTTTTGAGTATTTGACCAACTGTCATATACTCATGCAAACATACTAAACCTCATAAATAAGAACAGTCTTTCTAATTCCATGTATTCAAACAATGATAGTTATAACTGTTTAATGTGTAGCACATAACACAACATTTCACAAACATAATCCTCTTTGTACTAATGTTTCTAATGCCATGTATTTGTTCTATCTAATGCTATGTATTCAAATAATGATAGTTATAAATATTTGTTGTGTAGCACATAACACCACATTTTACAAACACAACCCTCACTGTGCACTAATGCTTCTAATGCCATGTATTTGTTCTATCTAATGGCATGTATTTAAATAATGATAGTTATAATTGTTTAATGTGTAGCACATAACACAACATTTCATAAACATGTTCCTCGTTGTACTAATGTTTCTAATGAGATGTATTTGTTATATCTAATGCCATGAATTTAAATAATAATAGTTATAACTGTTTAATGTGTAGCACATTACACAACATTTCACACACACAACCCTCATTGTGTACTAATGTTTCTAATGCCATGTAGTTGTTCTATCTAATGCCATGTATTTAAATGATAGTTATAATTGTTTATTGTGTAGCACATAACATTTCACAAACACAGTCCTCATTGTGTACTAATGTTTCTATTGTCTTGTTGTTTGCATCTAACTGTAAAAGTGTTCTTTATGTTTGGACTGTAGGGGCTACATATTATGTTCATTGTACTCTTGATACAGTTTTCACATTGTAATCATGACATTGCGTGTACATTCCCTGTAGATAAGTGTATACGTCTTCATGATATTTCTCCTGCAGCATTTTGGTTATGTGTCTGTACTCTGATATGGTTTTATAGTAAGTATAATCTTATTTACATAAATATTAGTTACAACATTTCACCTCAGTTCACCACAGGGTACTGCTGATGATCACAGCAAACACATGCATGTTCACACTCAGATACACGTGCATAAATAATGTACACTATTCTGGGGTCACTTCAAACCCACAAAGTGAATCTCCCTTTACAAGTAGTTAGGGGTAGATACATCTCTCCACAGCTAAGTGACAGCTAACAGTACTGGAGTAACCTGTCTAAGATTTCCCAACATCACAACCATGCAGATACAGTCATACTTCTGTGTTGACATTGGGTATGGGTCTTCTTTCCCATCTATAACCCATTTTTAATTTCTCCAAGTCTTTTGGGTTTCTAATACCATGATGGGAATGGACCCCATTCCTAAGTCAAAGTATGATTAAAATTCATTAAATCAGTATTGTTTCAATCTTTGATGCTAGCCAGAAGTTCTCCTCACAGCACCCAAATGTGTCCAGGAATTCATATGGAGTTAACTGTATTGGTAAAATATCTAAGTACAATTGTACATTATTTTTATAAGAACCATTTCTCCTACTACTATTGAAATTGCCTGGGCATCCTTCTTCCACATTGCCCTTGCTTCTACCTGCAAATGCTAGTATTCTATGACTTTGTGTCTCTCTGTACATAAGACAATGTAGTTACCGGGTGTAGCAATTTCAATGATCAGTGCAACTTTTGTCTTGTTTTCATGGACTACTATATCTGGTTTTCTCACATCTATTTTTTAAACTGGTAATGGGTGATCCCCTGTGATATAACTTCTTCATTTTCTGTGATGCTTTGTAACTCATAGCTAGTTCAGTATCATAATGTTTGCACAATCTCTAGTGCAACCGTCTTGCCATATTAGTATGCCTTTCAGTATACGGTCCTTCTGCCATTAGTATATCACAGCCAGCAACAAGATGTCAACTGTTACCAATTCTGTTTTACAATTCCTACATTTGTCTGTTTCTTTCACATCTTCAGTGGACTTTGTAAACTAAAATGTATATAGTCCACTATTTTGGACCGCAAGTATTAACCTTTCATGTTTTGCTTTAAATTCTCTCCTTAACCATTCCTGCATTTGTTCCTGATCAACATGAGGTTGTTCCAAAAGATTTCTATACTTGCAACGATATTTATTCATTTTCCACATTTCTTGCCTTCTCTTCTGATCCTTCACCTTGTGTTCTTTTTTGTTTTTTCACACATTCAGTTGCTGCCTGATTTTTATTTACTTCTGGTTTGATTTCCATTCCCGCTTGACAGATATGCTTCTGCTAAACTAAGCAGGGAAGTCATCTTTGCCTTATTCTCTTCATGTTTTAAAACTTTCACTATATTTGAGTCATATATGTGAGGTCAGCAGATATGTGTGCAGTCCTATGATTGCAGATCTATTCATCGAATCAGTTTTGAGGAGGCCCATGCTTCCTACAGAACAGGGAATATATAGTCTTGGTATGCACTGATTTTTTTAAAATAATTTGATAAGCATGAAGCATCCATCTTGTTTTCCTATCCAACACCTTTTGGGGTCAGACAATCAATCCAAAACCGCAAGTTAGGACAGGAAGAGCAAATTGGTTTAGAGCTTGGACTTTGTTCCAAGATGTCAGTGCTGTTTTCGGTATTAATTTTAGTCTTCTAAAATGTTTCTTACCAACATTTGTTCACATTTGTTCATGTTTTATTGTTGATCCTTCATCAGTTCACAAATATTTCTACACTCCGTCTTGCTCAAGTTCTTTTATATTGCATCCTTGCCCTATACTGATGTTTTCTTGGTGCTGCAGCTTCCCTGCTTTAGAATTTGTTTTTGTACACTTATCAAGACTAAATGACATGTCTTATGTCATCTGAAAAGGTTTTGACCACTTGCAGTTGTGCTTTCAGTTCCTCATCTGATGAACTGTACAGTTTTAAATCATCCACAATTTGTTGTTTTCTGAAGCCAAACGGTAGCCGTAACCTAATCTGTTAAGTAAACAGCTTAATGGGTTAAGGGCAAAACAAATGTGCAGCAGTGACAAAGAGTCAACCTGGAATATCAACACTGGAATTTTTATCCCTGGAATAATAATTTGTCCTTTATCATGGAGTAACTCCAAAGTGGTCTGCCACTGTTTTATGGTCACCCTAATGTAATCAATGAGTGTAGGGTGTACCGTATACATTTTTAAGTGCCCTTTTATCCATGAATGTGTGATACTGTCAAATGCTTTTTTTTAGTCTAGCCATGCCATACTTACATCCCTCCCCTTTTTGCAGCCTCCATTATGACTTTATTCAGCAACAAATGATCCTTTGTTCCATATAACTTTATTTTATTATCCTTTTGTTCTATTGCCATGATTGTTTTCTTCTAAATTACTATAAACTCTGTCGGCATCAATTCCAGTGTATAGTTTATATGTCATCAGAAGGCAAGTTATCGGTCTATACCTTCTAGGATACGTTACAGGTTTCCGGTTAAGTAGGACTATTGTTTTTCCTGTTGTTAACCAGGTTGGTGTCTGTTTGGGGTGCACATACAAATAGTTCTACTCATGGCTAAATCTTCATGTAATGAGGTTAATACTTTCAGCCAGAATTAGGTACTGCATCTAGGCCTGGGGTTTTCAGTGTGGGAGTTTTACTTAACTTTGTTTCAGTCTGTCTGACCGTTATTTCATCCCATTTCATATCCTGTACATTGATCTTCTTATTCTTTCTTATTTCTTCTATCCATTCAGCAGTAGTGCATTATAGATCCTGATCTATTCTGATACTGTGCATTGTTTTTATCATTTCTATCTTTTTGAGTAGTTTTGTTGATCTGTTCCCTCTTCTATACTCTTCTATTATAGTTTTCTCTATTCTGTACTGCCATGATGGCATTTGATTTCTCCCCTTCCTTTCCCTTACTGCTCTGCATTTTTGTGGTAAGAATCTATCTGTTATTAATTCAGCTACACAGTAATATATCCTATTTACTTCTGTTATATCATATAAGGTTGGAAGGGTGGCCGAAAGGTTAAGGTGTTTGCCTTACAAACACAAGGTGCAGGGTTTGAGTTTCACAAGGGTTTATTGGCTAAGTTTAAAATGGCTCGCAAGGGCAGTTAGCTTAGTACTAATCTATGAACCTATGAATTTCTATGCACAGTCCTAATTACTGTACTCATTTGTTTCATCAAACTTCTAACTTTTTGGGTTTTATTGACTTTCTGTAGTTTATTTCTTTCAGTGATCTGAATTCGTCTCTCCATCTGTATCAGATCAAGCAATCTTTCTCTTAGATCATTTTCTTCTAAGCTGAGAACAAATTCTTAGTTCTCTATTTTCTGTGGGCATTTGACAGAAAGTTTCAGACCATCTTCCTTTGTCACATTCTCTTTAATTTCATCCTGTGTCATTTGTTGCTTTTTCATATGGGAACTCACTAGCCTATCACTCCTCAACATTGACTGCATCAGAGTCATCACAGTTTCCTGTTCTTTCCCTTGCTGGGCAAGTCCAACTGAACTTTTGTACTGATTGCCTATGAAAGACTCCAAAGTATCTTTGTATAGCGACATCACATAAACAGTGTCAAGCCCATTACCCAAAGACAAATTCAAAACAAAAACAATTTCAAGCCCCACTCCTTTATCTCCTCCCTCCAGAAAATTAACTGGTCATCACTAAAATATCTCAACCTAGACAAAGCCGTTCACTTCTTTAACAATACCTTCCTCAACACCCATGCCCCCCTAAGAAACACCAAAGTCAGAACTAAAAGCTCCCCCTGGCTACAAAAAAACACCAGGAACCTGATGAAAACCAGGGATAAAGCCAGGGAACACTGGCGCCTAACAAAAAACCCTCAGATAGGCAATCCTTCCTTGAACTGCGTAACAGGGTCAAAAAGCAAATAAAAATAGATAAATCCCTCTACTATCAGTCTTTCCTAAATTCTTCCCACTACAACCCTAAGCAATCCTGCTCCACAATTAACTCTATCCTCTGCCCAGGGAAAGTAGACACCCCCTGCTGCCCATCCATCCCTCTTCTTGCAGTATAGCTGACTTCTTCAACAAACACTTCACTGAAACCATACTATCCCTAACCAAACAACATTTCCCTACATCTGCTCCACCCACCCCTAACTCCAATTCACCTCCCCTTCTTCCTCTTCTCCTCAGTACCCACCTACTACGTAAAAAAAACTTCTAACAAAACTTAAACCTACCAAACTTACTTCTGACAACTTCCCTGCCGTATACCTAAAAATAGCTGCAGACGCCCTAGCTTATCCTATTTCCATATTAATCAACCACTCCATAAGTGAGTCCTATATTTCCTCACTATGGACAATATTCCACATCATTCCCCTCCACTGACCTCTCCAACTACCACCCCATCACCATCCTTTCCCCCCTCCAAGATTCTTGATAAATGTATCAACTCTCAGATCTCTAACTACTACCTGTCTAGTAATACCCTCTCAAACACCCAACTACTGCTGTGCTCTCCTTCACCAACACTGTCCTTCAACACAAAAACAATGGCCTTTTCTCCTCTGCTGTATTCCTGGATCTTTCTAAGGCATTCAAGATTGTATCTCACAAACTTCTACTCTCTGCACTCTCCAGCCTGTCTTTCTCCAAGTCAGCCACCAACTAGTTCTACAGCTATCTAAATGGCCACCAGCAATCAGTTGTCGGGACAATAACCTATTCTCTCACCTCCGTGTTACTCTCGGTGTCCCACAAGGTTCCATCCTTGGTCCCCTACTATTCTCCATCTTCACCAACAACCTACATACTGCACCAAACAGGCTTCTCTCATACAGTATACAGATGACTCCACCCTCATCTGCTCTGCCCCCACTTTATCAGAACTCCAACAGATCACACAGGAATCATTCTTATCCATAGAAAGCTGGCTATCCAATGCCTAGCTCCTACTAAATCCTAATAAGACCAAACTCCTCACCTTTCAAATATACCCTAAACTCCCCCAACTTCAGTATTCTTGCCAAAGACAACACCACTATGTCTCCATCAGCCCACACTAAAATACTTGGTGTGGAAATTAACAACAATCTCAGGTTTGACACCCACATATCCCTTACAGCTATTACCCTGCCAAACACTGGAATAAACTCTCACTGGACATATGTAACACTACATCCAAACTTCTATTCAAAAAGACTGAGAAATCACCTTAGCTTAAATAAACTCTGCCTCTGTTCTCAGCCCCCCGACTAACCCACCTCTCCAGCCCAATCTCTCACTTCTCTTTCTCCTACTAGTACCTAACACTACCCCCTTACAAACTTGCCCTCCCTTCTTCCCCACTAAACCCTTTCCTTATTCCTACCCCTAACTGTCCTTTATCCCTACTCTTACCCCTAACTGTCCTTTACTATATCTATCTCCTCACCAGTAGAATGTCCCTACTCCTGCCCCTAACTGTCCTTTACTATATCTATCTATTCACCGGTAGAATGTCCCTACTCCTACCCCTAACTGTCCTTTACTATATCAATCTCCTCACCAGCAGAATGTCCCTCCTCCTACCCCTAACTGTCCTTTACTATATCTATCTCCTTACCAGTAGAATGTCCCTACTCCTGCCCCTAACTGTCCTTTATTATATCTATCTCCTCACCATTAGAATGTCCCTACTCCTACCCCTAACTGTCCTTTACTATATCTATCTCCTCAGCAGTAGAATGTCCCTACTCCTACCCCTAACTTTTCTTTACTATATATATCTCCTGACCAGTAGAATGTCCCTACTCCTGCCCCTAACTGTCCTTTACTATATCTATCTCCTGACCAGTAGAATGTCCCTACTCCTGCCCCTAACTGTCCTTTACTATATCTATCTCCTTACCAGTAGAATGTCCCTACTCCTACCCCTAACTGTCCTTTACTATATCTATCTCCTCACCAGTAGAATGTCCTTACTCCTACCCTTAACTGTCCTTTACTATATCTATCTCCTCACCAGTAGAATGTCCTTACTCCTACCCCTAACTGTCCTTTACTATATCTATCTCCTTACCAGTAGAATGTCCCTACTCCTACCCCTAACTGTCCTTTACTATATCTATCTCCTCACCAGTAGAATGTCCCTACTCCTGCCCTAACTGTCCTTTACTATATCTATCTCCTCACCAGTAGAATGTCCCTACTCCTACCCCTAACTGTCCTTACTATCTATCTCCCACCAGTAGAATGTCCCTACTCCTACCCTAACTGTCCTTTACTATATCTATCTCCTCACCAGTAGAATGTCCCTACTCCTACCCCTAACTGTCCTTTACTATATCTATCTCCTCACCAGTAGAATGTCCCTACTCCTACCCCTAACTGTCCTTTACTATATCAATCTCCTCACCAGTAGAATGTCCCTACTCCTACCCCTAACTGTCCTTTACTATATCTATCTCCTCACCAGTAGAATGTCCCTACTCCTACCCCTAACTGTCCTTTACTATATCTATCTCCTCACCAGTAGAATGTCCCTACTCCTACCCCTAACTGTCCTTTACTATATCTATCTCCTCACCAGTAGAATGTCCCTACTCCTACCCCTAACTGTCCTTTACTATATCTATCTCCTCACCAGTAGAATGTCCCTACTCCTACCCTAACTGTCCTTTACTATATCTATCGCCTCAACAGTAGAATGTCCCTACTCCTGCCACTAACTGTCCTTTACTATATCAATCTCCTCACCAGTAGAATGTGCCTACTCCTACTCCTAACTGTCCTTTACTAGATCCATCTCCTCACCAGTAGAATGTCCCTACTCCTACCCTAACTGTCCTTTACTATATCTATCTCCTCACCAGTAGAATGTCCCTACTCCTACCCCTAACTGTCCTTTACTATATCACCCCCCAAAACCCCCCCCTCAACCCCCCCCCCTTCAAAGCCCCCCCCCCAACCCCCCCCCCTCCCAAAACCCTACCCCTAACTTTTTTTTTTTCCCCCCCCTTGGGTTTTCCCCCCAAATTTTTTTTATTTTTAAAAAATTCCCCCCCCCCTTTTTTATTTTTAAAAAATTTTTCCCCCTTCCTTTTTTTTCCCCCTTTTTAAAAAATGTCCCTACTCCCCCCAACTGTCCTTTACTTACCCCCCCCCAGTAGAATGCCCCCCACCCTCCCCCCCCTTCCCACTATTCTCCCCAAGAGTTCCCTCTCCCCCTAACT